>NW_008481827.1:0-290143 GCF_000365165.1 Cladophialophora carrionii CBS 160.54 | reverse complement strand
AGAACACTGACTGGGAAGAACACTGACTGGGAAGAACACTGACTGGGAAGAACACTGACTGGGAAGAACACTGACTGGGAAGAACACTGACTGGGAAGAACACTGACGGGCTGTTCTTCATCTAATCTGGAC
Organism: Cladophialophora carrionii CBS 160.54; assembly: GCF_000365165.1. Classification (NCBI taxonomy): domain Eukaryota; kingdom Fungi; phylum Ascomycota; class Eurotiomycetes; order Chaetothyriales; family Herpotrichiellaceae; genus Cladophialophora; species Cladophialophora carrionii. The sequence continues at coordinate 290,011 of NW_008481827.1, read as the reverse complement.
AACCCAAACCGCGAACGATGGTCAAATCCATCCGTGCAGTCCTGCACGACATGCCCGGACTCGAAGAGGTCCATGCAAGTGTCGGCGTCGGCGTCGGCGTCGGCGTGGGTTCTGCTCGACTCGACTCTGCAAACACAGTTGTTACCGCCGCATCCACTCCAAGAAGAGCTTGCACAAACACGACAACAGGACGATACGAGACAGACGAGCACGGGCCGGGGCATTTGCGAGGTGGTGGTGGTGGTGGTGGCCGGCGTCATACAGCAGGCTGGACCCGTGACGAAGGATGGTGTAGATGCTGCGTCGTCATGTAAGACCCCCAGGGCTTTCCGAAGACACTATTCATGGAGTTGTGGCATTCTTTCGTCAATAATAATGCTGGGTCACGCCGGGGCCGGAGGAGCCGGCATGAAATCTTATATATGAAATGTTGAATGTGAAATGTCAAATCTTCCTGTGCAAGTGCGCTGTTCTTTCGCGCGGCACCAGGACTACCCAGGTACCTAGCCACGTTTGATAGAATCTGCACGACATTCTCGCTGCGATACTACCTAGTATATCACCGGCAGGTAATGAGGACCGGGACGTTCGGCATGCTTCTTCGGGCAGCTGGGACGTCAAAGCCAGGTGGACCAAATTGAACAGCCAGATAAGTCAAAATGAACAGCTAGATTAACCGAATGGACAGCCAGATAAAGCAGAATGTAGAATGGACAGCCAGGTGAATTGAATAAACAGCCAGATTAACCGAACGAACAGCCAAATCAACCAGAATGAACAGCTAGGTAAAACAGAATAAACAGCTAAACGAACTAAATGAACGGCCAGGGGAACCAAATGAACAGCCAGATAAACAGAAATAAACAGCTAAACGACCAGAATAAACAGCCAGGTAAAGCAGAATAAACAGCCAGAGGAACTAGAATTAACAGCTAGGTAAACTGAATGAACAGCCAGATGAAACAAATGAACAGCCAAATAAACCAAAATGGACAGCCAGGTAAGCAGAATGATCAGCCAGGCAAGCAGAATGAACAGCCAAACGAACAGAATGAACAGCCAGACGCACCGAATGAACAGCCAGATGAACCAAACTAAACATTGTTTGCAGTACGTACCGCCTGCGCTGGTAGGTATCTTTGTTAGTAAACAGGAGATCGAGCCCGACGCCCCAATGCATTTATTCTGTGCTTGACCTTGACCTGTTCGAAGAACCCATCCTGTAGACATAAACGCACAGCCCCAACCAAGTGCCCCCTGAGAGCCAGGCCCTGTTTCAGCCCAGGACGGAGTTCATGGCCTTGTGCGCCAGTTCGACGCCGACAAACGTGGCCGCATTCGCCGGGACGGCTCTGGCCAACGCGGGGCCAAACCCAGGGAAGAAAGCCTTGACACCACCGGACCTGTACACTTGCGAAATCACGCCGGAGATGGTCGGTCGTCCCTCGGCCGTCTGAATCCGGCTCTTGATGGTGTCGACGGGGAACACAGGAATCCACATGGCCACGCCAGCACAAGCACCGGCAGTCATGACGGCTGGCAGGCTCAGTTCCCCGGTCGCGTTACCCTCGGCATCCTTGGGCGACAGACTGCGCTTGACGTACTCATACACGGCAAAGTACGCGGCCGAGCCAGGTCCATCTCTCGCCAGCGTCATGGCGCTCCCTCGGAAGACCGACCGGATTCCACCTTCCTTGTACAGCTGTCTCACGACGTCGACTCCGCCAGAGTACTTGGGCTTCTCGCCCGGCGCGAGTTCTTTCTGGCCTTGGGTCTGAAGAAGCACCTTCACCCGCTCAAACGGGGCCGTAATCAGCGTCATGGGAATGGCCGAGAAGAACCCGGCCGCCGAGATCTGGCCAATGCTGTACTGGGGCGTGTTGTTCTTCACGGGCACCGTGGTGAAGGTGTCGACCAGCCGTTTTCCCATGTCATACCCCCAGAAACTGACGGCGAACATGGGCGTCACGCCCACGAGCGGGGCAGAGACGCCTGCATAGAGACCCCGAGCAAGACCTTCCCGGGCCACGGTTTTCTTGACCACATCGATGGCACCCGAATAGACACCCTTTTCGGCCGTTTGTAGCCGGACCTTGACCAGGTCGAATGGATGACCGACCACGACGGCGCACACGCCTCCGACTCCGCCGGCTGCGAGCGAGCGGAGGCCTGAGAAGGCTCCCTTTGCTTTTTCCTTGACTTGTTCCTTGACTTCTTCGGAGGAAGGGAGCTCGTCTATCGAGGTTGGTATCGAAGACGTTGTAGGCGCCATTGTAGGGGGGTAGAAATGAGAGAGGGCGGAGTGAGGACAGACTCTGAGGTGAACGGAGGATGGTTCTCCCACTAAAGAAGGTCCGTACACCTGTTTCTTCTGTGGGCGAAGCTATCGGGTGACGACACGGGCAGATGGAGCGAAAGGGGATCAACAGCGAGCCCAGAGGCTTGTCGGAGGGGCAGCTGCAAGTCGCGCAAAGGACGAGGCTACTGCGTTAAGCTGGGTGATATCATGGTCCTCGGTTGGAACGTTAATTCATGTCAAAAATCCTCCTTTGTATCGAGACTCAGGAGAGGATGAGGGAGTTTTCTGACTCTCTTCTCGACAAAAAAGTAATTTGGGCGCACGGCAAGCACCGCCGACTGCGTCCATCTAGAAACGCCGAGTTCCACGAGCTTGTAAAGCTGCGTGTTCCGTGCCTGGCTCCTGGCTGCTCCAGCATCATCTACAGCCGAGGCATCGGGCTTTAGGGTCCCGTTGACCCGCGGGGACTCACTGCGGCCAATCTCGATAGCCCGACATGTTTTCGTCCACTACGAGGTCCGAAGTAGGGACTGCGCTGTGTGTCCAGAGTACTTAGAGCTGGCCGGCTCGTGGTCGGGAAAAATCTCGGTGTCTGCTCAGGAGCATGGGACCCTTCACAAGTCCGCTTCATGTTCTGCACAATTCCAAAGTCCTTGTACTTGATGCTATCCTATCCCTGCCATCCGACTCCACTGCAAATGCCCGTTTCGTAGTATACACAACACTGATGCGCCAGCGTCAGGAATGTAGCCAGACCGTAGGTTTCAGTCGAGGATGAGATTACCTGGATGCAGCCATCAGTGGCCGGCACCAGCAATGCCATGCATCGTCTTCATCATATGACCCAAGCTGTCACCGAACAAAAGGTGAGCTTCCGCCACCAGGACAATGGTGACAAGCATCCAGCAGGCCATGAAGATCAGGACAACCTTGATCATAAGCTTCAGCAACCGCATGCGGCTCGCCCATGGGAAGCTTCTCCACGCCTCAACCAATCCAATCTTGCCTTGGCCACCGATGATGGCTGGTGTAGTCTTTCCACCAAACGTGCGGTCAAAGGGGACAATGGTCTCGTCTTCTTCCGGCAGCATCGAGGCTGCAACGCGGACGAGAGTGACTGTTGCGGGTATCTGAAGTAGGACAAACAAGATCACCATCAGGGAGAATCCGAGGACACCCTGGCCGCCCACTGCGTACAAGTCCTTCCTGCCTGGCTCATACTCTGGGTCTCTCATGCGATTCAGCGACCCAAAGGATCCACAGACGAGCATGGGCAGGATGGACACGACCTGGTTTGTGGTTGCCCACAAGGCGACTGCAGGCGCAATCTTGGGCCAAGTTCGAATCGAAGGAATACGCTTGTACCATCTCTTTGGGCTCGGCTCGGAAATGATGATGTGCACCCAAGCCATGTGCCAGGTTGCAAGCGCCGTTTCGGCGACGATGGCGGCAAATGCAACCCCCAACCGATTCCCGAGGAAGACGTTTGCAATCACCGAGATGAGGAAGCCGCAAAGCATGTTCCATGCCAGGAACATGGAAAGGCCGCGGAAGCGAGACCAGAACCCAGCTCGAGCTCGGAGATGTTGGAGGGTTGCGCGAATGGAGGCTGTGAATGGTTTGTTGCGGACCAGGAGGATCTCGGCGTTGTCCTCGGCGTCCAGGTCAGGATCCTCAGGTTGTTCATTCGTGGGTTTGGGTGCAGGAGTAGTGGCCGAGTAGGCGGGGGGCTCCGTAGGCTCGAATGTCCCAACCGGCACGTAGGCTTCGGTTTCAGGGCTCTCGACCATGCATAGTACGGGGAGAAGATGTCCGTAGGTGTAGCCGACCTACGGCCCCGTCAGAATTTCCCGTCACTACTGCGCAGCAAGACACTTACGGAGAACAAGACCAAGACCAACGCAAGACCAGTGAGGAGGAATATCAGGGCCGCGATGGGGGAGACTTGACTCCTGTTGCCATCGTCGGGTTGCTGAGTTTCAGTGGCTGTCAGCATGCCACTGTGAGCATACTCGATGCCTCGGCGGACGATATGGGTAGAGAGCGTCATGACGGCGAGTTTGTCAGATAATGAGTGCGGTGAGGTGGGAAGGAAAGAAGAAATGCTTTGAAAGGGAGAGAAGAGCTGGGCCTGGTAAGAAGGTCAGAAGGTCTTTATGCGGGAGCCGCCGATTGCGAAACAATCGATGGATCAAAGGTTCCGCCGCCACCGAATCAGCCGCCAGGCTGCCATCTTTCCCCCTGCACTGCCACAACCTTCAGTTGGCGAGCAGTCCAGAGCCGTGCCATCATCATAGCCGAGTCCACACCACAGTCCTTGTGCGACTACACCGTCCTCCAGCCTATGTAGCATATCTCCTCCGTACTCTGGACTGTTCCTGAAGCCCAAGTTCCAGGATGCCGCCAGCGGATGTTGGGGGGGTCAGGAGCAGGAGATGCCGAGTGAAACAACCGTGATGTGAAACAGTTCGCTGCCCGTTGTCGATTACTCGTATACTGCGGAGACGGAGTACATCTCCGACGCTGGCCACATAGTCAAGCCACTGGGTGTGGTGCCTCCACCTCAACTTGACCAGGTCTGTTCTGATACACAGTACGGAGTACCTGTAGGCGCCGCGGTACATGGTGTTTCTGTATGGTGTTTCTGTCGACGTCTGGCTCGCCCGACGCACAATACATTCATACATACGGAGTACTCTGGATCATTCTCACGTCACGCAGCCAGATCTTCTCAACCACGAGGATCCCGATATGCTCATTGTGCAGATGCTCGTGCCGCCAACTCCGTGCTGTGCACCTGTAGCCGAGCACGAATCCAGCATAAGGTCTCGGTTCATGAAATGCCCACCGAAATACACGATGCGCCGGTCCAGGGCTCCCCCGCCAGCAAAGCAAATGCGCTACATTGTTGTCGTGATCACCTGTGTCCTTCCCTCGTCCCCGCAGTTACTCGTCCCCGAGACTCTCCCTTACGAGTCGCTGGCATTTCCGCCGGAATCCCTTGGGATCTTCCCGCCACATCTTGGCTGCGTCCACATTGGCGGGGGACTCGTCGTTGGGTGAATTTAACATGCTGATCACCGAGATCAATATCGTCTCGGGACTCTGGACCGGGCTCCATCGTTCTGATGCCTTCTCATATCCATACTGATCGTCCTCCTGTCACGTTTGTCAACTTCTACTCACGTCAACAGCAAGCCAGAACTGCGTACTGGAGGATGTAATATGGAGATGCAGACGTCTCCATTCGGGTATATGTTGGGATGGAATATAGGTGTCTCGAACTTCATCTTCGGTGGCATCAGTGGATACTCTGGCGGAAAAGATAGACGAGCGCGGAAGAATCCTCCTAAAGAACATGGTCAGTTGGCGATCAACCACTCGGGAAAGAGTGCCATACCTCCGTAATATTTGCAGTCGTCGTTCATCATGAGCATAACTTCCCACTGGAAAACATTGTTGTCCACGAGTCCACAGCTGATTCCCGGTAGATCCTTGTCTGACTGCATCTGCTTTAACTGCCTGCCGAGCAACACTGCGGCCGACGAAGCCATGGTCGCTGGGTGCCCGTTGGAGCCGACTTGACGTAGCCGGGATCAAGGAATGTCGCGTGTCTCGTGGGACTCAGCTGCGCAAGGTGTTGGTCCAAGTGGTGAATGACTATCTGCCGGTTTGAGTTGGGCTCACATGCAGGAGGGGGGCAGAGAGTGCTATTGCACCCAGTGTCAGTGCATGAGAGAAACAAGTAGCGAAGTTGGAGAACCGGATTGAGTCCTCGTTCCTGCGCATGGATGTATAGCTCGTAACTCCTAGTCATCACTCATCGCCCCCAAACTCCGATTTGCCAGCGTCTCCGTACTTCGGGGGCTCGGATCTGGGTCGGACGAACGAACCACCAAATGAAATCTTTACATTACGGGACGACGCCTCGACAAGTATTCGCCCTCCATGTCTATTCGCACTTCAGGTGCTAGCAAGGGTTGAATGATATACAGGACGTGGGTCCGAGTCCCTTCTATCCCCTGCAGCCCCTCTCATCATTGTGAGAACTATCCTGGGAGATCTTTGAACCTTGCTGTGAATGAGCGCGAGAACGGCCGAGCTGCTGAAGATGCCATTGCGTTGCTTTCAAGTCTTGGTCAGTCGACTGTTACCTAGGTAGTAAGCAAGTAGAAGATAAATACAAGCAAATATACTGACTGGTACGAGGAACATAATGACAACACCGAATCATCCGAACTATTTCTTGCCGTTCGCGCTTTTCCACCGATTTGGCGTCATGTTCATTCAACGGCGAGTACGGCATACGAAGCACGCTTGTTACTTCCACGAAGGTGGCGAACATGAAGAGGAAGTGTCGTTTGGACGTTAACAGGTGATTGCCGAAGCACATCGGTCTTGCAATCAACCATGAGATTCTGTGCCTCTGAATCTAAGCTCCCAGCCAACAGTACGATCTGCAAACGACTCGAACTTCATTTTCCAGGCTGCATGGCAATGTCCAATGTGCCATACGCTATTCCAGCAATCTAATCTCAAACAGCCACCATTCGTAACACATCAATCACTAGGAAGAGCGCATTGCACTCCAAAGTCTAGATCACCTGCCGTATCTCCATCCACCCTGGAGACGCATACGCTCACGTTGCTCCCGATCTGCCCTCACCTCTTCAAGGGTCAAACCATCTCCGCTAAGCGCCCAATTTGCACTGCTCGTCCGGTCTCGCAGTCGCTTCAACCTGTCCTTGTTGCCTTTGGAGAATATTTCCTCGATCTTCAATGGTGCAATTGGCCCAAACACAGCATCGCCGTCCATGCCTTCTTGGCGGATCAGTTGTTCGGTTAGATGACCGGGCGTAGCCCAATCAGGAATTGCAAACCCGCTCCCTCCGTCGTCGGAGTCCTCATCCTCGGAATCAGTAGGAATTTCCGGTAGGTTGATGGACTCGCCATTCGGATATTGGGGCGAAGATTTCACCGTTTGAATGGTCTTGTGTTGCATAATCGAGACGGGTGTTTTCGCGTGGTTTGGTGGATGGGGTCCATCGGCAAATGGAATCTTGCCCCCGGTCGCATACTGCTGCATCTGTGGTGGCGCTACTCGAGACGGTGGTTGAGGAAATTGCCCGGCATGTGTGGACGGTTGTGTCTGCACATAACTAGGATGGGTGAGGAACGACGCTTTCTTCCCCAGCTGCGACTGTCTGATGGGAGCGCCTGAGACAACTGGACGCGGAGCCGACTCTATCAAGCACTCTTCTTCAGTCTTCCGTCGCTTGGCGTCCCCTGGAAGCATTCCGTTTCCATATTTGGAGTTCTGTGGACGAGACACGGTGGCTTCCTCCTCCAGTGGTCTCTTTGCCGGCTTTGCAGGATTAGTAGGTAGTGGGTGGTTTAGCAGTGGCCGGCCGGCATTCTGGGCAGCAACACGGGAAGGAGGTCTTGTCTGAGCAGCCTCATTTGCCGCTCGGTCGAGCCGCTGTTGTTCTGCCTTCCGGGCTGCTTCTTGACGTTTACGCTCAATGGCTTGCTGCTGAGCCTGTCGCTTGGCTTGTTCTGCAGCCACTCGTTCCCGTTCACGCTTCTCGGCTTCGACACGCTGTTTCTGTTCTTGCTTTCGCGCCTCTTCCTGCTGGACCACTCGCTTTCGTTCGAGCTCCCGCTTTTGCTCGAGTTTCCGTTGAGCTTCACGCTCGTCTTGCTCCTTCTTGCGCTCCGCGGCAAGGAGTGCTCTTGGTTTGGGGGGCGGACCAGCCACTGATGTTTTCAACACAGTCGATGTTGTCGACTGTAGTGAGGCCGAGCTAGCTTTCTTGCTCAAGCCAGGGCGCTTAGGCTCAGCGGCCAAGCTATCCTGTGCGTTCGGGCCAGTGTTGACGGGCATTCGTTGTGAGAGTGTGCCGACGCGAATTGAGACAGGGGCCGGCTTAGCCTTGTTGACAGGGTGCTCTCGGCCCAGGCGCACTGGTCGTGTCGGTCTGGCAGGAAGCTCGGATGGTCCATGTTGTGGCTCTTCGGCTTGTGGCTTCGGGCTCGTTGACTGTGGCTGCTGGGCATCCTTCTTGGCCGTTCTCTCACGTGCGAGCTTCTGGTCTTCAGCCTTCTTTCTCTCTTGTGCCCGGACTTTCTCCAGCTGGGCATCCATGGCTTGCGTCAGCTGAGCTTCTTTCTCTTTTCGCCTCTCTTCCTTGTCTCTTTCGGTTGAACTGCGAGTCTTCCTTGACTCTTTTGGCGGGTTTGAAGGCAGAGGCTTGTCCTCAGTCACAGAGTAAAGACTTGGATACATCCCTGGCATCGCACTTGATGCAGCTTTGAGGGAATTGGGTGATAAAGTTTCCAACTTGGCGGCTGCAGAGACACTGGCGCTACTGGTGAAGAGGCCCTTAGCAGTCTTCATTATAGACTGTAACTTTGACTTTGAGGCGCTGAGGTCAAGATATCGCCTCGGCGAGCCCTGGGGAGTAGTGGTGGCTTGGGCAGGGTTAGACACTGATACCGACTTGGCAGGACTTGCTGGAGGCGCCATTGCGGCCTTCGCGGGCGAAGCTAGTGTGGCGGTGGAAGCAGACTTGGTGTGCCCGAAGCCAGGCATGATCTTACCAGGCCCTGGCGACATGCGGACGGGTGTCCTCATGCGTTCTTCGTGCGCAATCAGTTCTGGTGCACGACAGTCAAATTCATCTTCGTCTGAATCTTCTAGATTTGCGGTCTTTGCAGGGGACGATTGAGCAGCATTGGGTGATGTCAACGGCCTGATCCAGTCGTCTTCATCGTCTTGCATCGCTTGTGCCTGTAGCGCAGGTCGTGCCACCTGGTCGTCGTGCTCGACCGCTTGGGTTGAATCGGACAGTGGGACGGCTGCGGGTATCGACTTGGAAGGCCGAGGCGCTGCAGCCTTTCCGAGCATATCGATCTTTTCATGTAGTCTCTTCGTGGAAGCTTCAGAATGATCCCTAATAGTCTGGCTGTCCGCGTCTGAATCGTGGCCCAAGATCTGGACGTTTGAGTCATCGTCTTCATCATTGACATCATGCATTGGGATGTCTGCATCAAGATTATGTGGTGGCATTGGTAGCGCTTGATGAGGAGGTAGGGTTTGCCGCGCACCATGAACGATTGACCCATGTTGTCTTCCTTGATCGATGTGGCTGGTGCGCGAGATTCTAGCCCCAATACTCGACTTCAAGGGGTCCCGCGGCGGTAGAGAAGCAAAGGTCAAGCTGCTTTTCCTCACTAGGGGTCTATCGGGTGTGGATGCATCCGAGGGTGAGCCGAGTTCGTCTAGATCGTGAGGTTCCTGTGAATGCACTGTATCCAGCCGCGCGCTCTGAGGGCTCTGATGGTTTGACTCTGGATCAGTCCGAGTAACTTCTTCCAGCGAGACTGCGCCTGGACCTGCGATCTTCGTTGTCTGGTCTTCCTTTGCAGAGTGGAATGATCCTTCCGTAGTACGGTGACCCTCATCCCGGACGTCCTCCATGTCATGCTCAGATACCACATCGCTGTTTTCAGAAGGCGCTTCCTTCGCCGTAGGTGTTGGTTGTACGGGTTGCACGTGGGAGGAAGTATCCATATCGACATCATCCTGACTTGCGGTGTGATAGCCGGAATCAGTAACTGATTTATATGTTTGGCGACCGTGATCAGCGGAGATGTGGAATCGAAGCTTGGTCGGACTGGGCTGTTTCTGGGGGCTGTGGCGTTGTAGAGGTTTGGAAGAGAATACGTCGCTCAGCGGCTGCAAAACCGTACATTAGTACAGTCTCGCTTCGACGGGAGATTGAATCAAGCTTACTATTCTTGGGTCCTGCGCATTTCGTTTTCTGCCGGTACGAGGAGTCTTGCCTCGCATCTTTCCAGGAGTCTTGAACACGTTTGCGACATCACTGTTTGAGTCAGCCCGCCTGTACATACAATGTTTCCGAGCTTGCCGTACAGATGGCTTCGGCTGAAGACCTCAGCCATGTGCTCATTCAGCCACTCTAGCTGATGCTGAGCAGGATAGACCACCTCTTCTTTCTCATTCTGCAATAACTGGAGGGCATTTTCCTTCTCTGCCGTTATCCAGGAAGGCGTCCCGACCGCGGTAGTTCTAGCAGCCATTGGTATCGATACGCAATGCAGGACAGTATTCGCATGTAGTCGAGGTCTGAAAGGTTCAAGACGCGTCTTGGTCTGCCGCTGTGGATTGGGGGAGAGGCATTGTTATGGCAGAAAGTCTACTACCGAAGCTGGTCTTTCGAAGGTGAGGTAGGATTGAAACCGCTTGCATGTTTTGGTTGTGGCTGAATTGGACTTAGCGTGAATGCGAGGTCACGTGAAAGCCTCATGGTCACGTCACGCCGTCCCTCCAAAAGGCACTTTACCCACAACACTCCAGCTCCAACTTCACGGTCAACGACTATCAACAGGCAAATGATATCACAGCGCTTGGTACGATGCTCAATGCCATTGTTCCCGAGTTTCGTAGAAGGTAGAATTGCTCGACAGAGACAGCTGGCATTGGATACTGATTTCGAGATACCCCCTCTCGATAATGGAGTTTCCGAGACGCTTGCGACTGGTGGACTCGAAACATCACGGCCCACAAATTGGAGAAGACAGCGATCTCGGAGACTCCCCGATCCTGGGGCGTTTCGTATATATTGTAGTTCGCTCGTGCTTCATGGTCAGCATGTCCTCGTCATTGTCGCTTTCTGTGCCCTCGTTCCAACGCATTGCCTAGGAGTAACGGCGGCATGTCCTCCAAATCTTGTCTCTCCGTGCTCCCAGGCCGCCTCGCTTTTAGAGCGTGGACAGACATCCCCTCTCGACCTCGGCTGTGTCAACTAGCATCCTGCATCCATGAGCGGAGACACTTTTCCGCAGCCCGCAAGCTGAGGCTGATGGAGATGAGTGGCTTCACTGAAGAGCAATTGACTGTGCGTAACGCTATTCAGAAGATCTGCGCTCAATTTCCGAACGAGTATTGGCGCCAGCATGATCAAAGCGAGACTGATCCAAAGGAGCTGCATGCCGCGCTTGCGGCTGATGGGTGGCTTGGGATTGCTCTGCCGGAGGAGTTTGGGGGTGCGGGCCTAGGTATATCTGAAGCGACCATGATGCTCCAGACCATATCGCAGTCGGGAGCAGGTATGGCCGGCGCTCAATCTATCCATGGCAATGTCTATGCGGTCAGCTCTAAATAGAATGCGGATTACCAAACTTGTGTCGCTGACAATGATCAGACTCAACCGCTGGCTAAGTTCGGAAATAAAGAACAGCTGGAATCCACCATACCCAACATCATCAACGGGACATGGAGAGTCTGCTTCGGGGTGACCGAGCCGAACACTGGTCTCGATACCTTGAGATTGAAAACCACTGCCACTCGCAAGGGTGGGAAGTATGTTATCACTGGTGAGTCAGGATGAGGTTTCCGTAACGGATTCGTGCTTACTGGAAAACACAGGACAAAAGATATGGATAACATGCGCTCAGGTTGCGTCGAAGATGATCTTGCTCGCACGGACGACACCTTTGGAAGAGGTGAAGAAACCAAGCGAAGGTCTTTCTATGTTCTGTATAGACATTGACAGATCCAATCCTGCCCTCGAACTCAAGAGAATCAAGAAGATGGGAGGCAGGGCTGTTGACGCTAATGAAGTATTCTTCGACCACTACGAAGTACCTGAGAATACCTTGGTTGGGGAGGAAGGCCAAGGCTTCAAGATCATTCTGCACGGCATGAATGCAGAAAGGTGTCTACTCGCAGGGGAAGCACTCGGGCTTGGATATGCGGCAATCGAGAAGGCAGCCCAATATGCCAGGGAAAGAGTGGTCTTTGGCAGACCGATCGGAAAGAATCAGGCCATTGCACACCCTCTGGCAGATGCATACATGGGTTTGGAAGCGGCGAAGCTGGCAGCTTATCACGCGGCAAAGCTTTATGATCGAAGCAAAACCGATCCCAGCATTACTCCGCACGCAGTAGGAGTGGCATGCAACAGTGCCAAATACGTGGCGGCCGAAGCTGCGTTCAAGGCGTGTGAGAGAGCAGTAATGACCCACGGCGGAATGGGTTATGCAATGGAGTATGATGTCGAACGATATCTGAGAGAGTGTCTGGTTCCAAGGATTGCGCCAGTCAGTCGCGAAATGATTTTGAACTTTGTGAGCGAAAAGGTGCTGGAGCTTCCAAGGAGTTATTGATGGAAATATATGCACTCAGTTGGCTCGAATTGCAGTGTTCGAAGTACAAGTCAGAAGCAGTATGAAGGTGAGGACGAAGGCTTCAAAGGCAGAGCACGCAGACGTGGATTTCCGGTATTTGTACAGGTACTCGTACTCTGTACTTTGTCCTCTCATGACCCTGTCCTCCATAGAATTTTCCACACCCACTTTCCCCGCACCGCAAGGTATTCGATTTCCAAGTGCGATGTCTTTCACTCGCCGCAGTGTCTCGCAACACAGCGCTCATCAAGCCGACTGGTCCGTATATCTATTCCACAATGGCACGGATAGAAGAACTCCCGGATGACTTCGATGAGAATATCAATCTCAACAATGCGCCGGAAGCGCCTTCGATTGAAGAGCTGTACAACCAGCACATCGCCGGGGCCGGACCCGAACCAAACCAGATCTCCTCCAAAAGCTTTGAGGAAATAGTGCAGGACATGAGCAAGACACCACTTTTCATGAACAGTCTCGACGAAGCAACTGAGGGTACGCCATGAACCACAAGTGCTCGGGTCCTTGGCTGAGCAAGGGTGTGCAGATGGAGAGAATATCATGCTTGAAGCGATCAAGGCTCTCCAGCACGAGGGTACCAAAGCGGAAGTGGCACAGGGTTTCAAAGAGCGTGGAAATGAAATGGTGGCCGAGAAGAAATGGAGTGACGCCAGAGAGTTCTACACCAAAGGGCTCGCAGTACTAGCTGACAAGAGCGAGGACAAATGGGACAAGCCTGAAGATCAGACTACCGAAGAAAACCAGCGGACTCTGCTTACCGAGCAACTTCACATCAATCGAGCTCGTTGCAATTTGGAGCTGAGTATGCCGCATGGTTCGTCCTGAACGAGGGGGGTGCTGACCTTGTAGAAAACTACCGATCAACAACAATGGACTGCGCAGCCGCACTCCGCATCAATCCCTCCAATATCAAGGCATATTACCGGTCGGCGTCTGCGCTTCTCGCCCTGGACAAAGTGCTCGATGCACTGGATGTGGCTTCACGAGGTAGCAAGCTCGACCCTGCGAACGTGGCGCTGAAGAAGCTGTTGGACCAGATCAGAGCAAGAGCCCAGGTGAAAGAAGCACAAGACCGCCGTCGCCTTGCAGAACTGAAGACCAAACGACAAGAGATGCAGGTGTTGGAGGCGGCTCTCAAAGCACGAAAGATCTTCGTCCGTGGCTCAAAACAGCCGCCAAACCTAGAAGATGCGAGTATTCGGCTTTCTCCAGATCCATTGTCGCCGACCAGCTTGTTGGAATTCCCCGTCATGTTGCTCTATCCCATGCATAATCAGACAGACTTGATCAAAGCCTGGGCGGAGAAAGATGCCATCACCCATCATCTCAGCTACATTCTGCCCCTCCCATGGGATACCAAGAATGAATACAAACAGTCCACGGTGGATTGCTACATGGATACCATCAGCGGAGGCCTGGTGAAGGTCGGCAAGAAACTGACGTTGCTGGATGCACTGTCAAATGGCAAGACCGAGGTGGTGGACGGCCTGGTCAGGATATACGTGGTGCCTTCGTCGCGAGCGCCCCAATGGTTAGAAGAGGTGAAGAAGAAAAAGGGCAAATAGGCCCAGCTTGTGTAAAGGGAGAGTGCTGATGGAATCTGTGATGCCGCAAGGATGAGTCCCTCGTACGGAGTGGTCTAATCGCAGCTCTAGGTACTCGTACGCTGATCTCCAAGTCATGCAATAATCATTCGTACCTGATCCATAGCCAGAGCCGGTTCATTCCTCACTTTGCTCATCCCTCTCACTGTTACGAGTACACTCAAGCAATCCACGCGGCATCGACCAGTCACCAGCGTGCATCAACCTCCTGTCATCTTTCTTTCCCAGCAATTGACCCCTGCTAGCGCCCCTCTTTGCCACGAGCCGACTGATCCCTGGTGTCAAATTTTAGCTTTGTTTTGGCGCGAGGTCGGCGTCGGTTGGCGGACCGCTTCATGCACCAGCGCCACTCATCCTGGTCAAAACGCAGCACACCGCATCACCCCGAGTTTGCTTCAAGGCTACGCTACGCTTCCCATCTTCACGAGAGCCCTTTAGCTGGCTTCACCACCCAATCAAATCGGCGGGTCCATTTCCAGAACAGCCATGAACAACCCCGCCCCGCACATGTACGGTTCCCAGAACGCAGGTCCATACGTTTTCAGCGGTTCCCAACCGAGTGCTATCCCTCCCGGAACAGCCTTTGACCATGCCCAGGCTCCATTCCAGCCAGGCCTGCCCCCGAACCATACTCAGAGGCCCATATCCCACCATCAGCAGCCTCAGCAACCCACCCTGCAGCATCTGTACCAGCAACAGCAAGGGCACGTAGGCGCAAGCTCACGTCCGCAAAGCAGGTCCAGCTATAGCCCGCAAGCGCAAGGTTTGTCACCCTCCTATGCGCACATATGACTATCCATGTCGACGCTGTCTTATCAGAGCTAGACTGTAAAGTTGCTGGGATGCTCACAATCTGGCAGGTCGTTCGTCCAACGGGCCTACACCTACTCCGCTAAGTCAAGGGACTCCCCCGAACTCCAGTCACAGCCAGCATCAGATCGCGCTGGCCTCAGCTCAGACGTTGCCGCCTATGTCGGCGCTATCAGAGATGAACATGGCAACCAATATGGCGTTGCAAGGGCAGCCAAATCCTACTCTGGCGCAACAGGCTCAGATACAGAATGCAGCGCAAGCGACCCGAGCTGCCGCGCAACCCCAACAACCGACACGGCAAGCAGGAGCCAACGGCGCAGCCTCACCGTTATCGGCCGCGAGAGAGAGAGCGCGGGTGACTGTGTTGCTTGAGATCAATACACATCTGCTACAGGAGGTGGTCTCGTTACAAGCGCAGGGGAAGGCAGGCATTACACCCAACCAAGGACAACAGTCGCCGACGTCACCTACATCAGCAACGGATCCGGCGAACGCGGTCACCAATAGCCCAGGAGACCCGCCAAAATCCGCGGGCGGGACACCTCAGACTGCGAAGCCACCGTCACAGGAGTATGCGGAATGTATGCGGCGGCTTCAAGCCAATTTGTCGTACTTGGCTGCAATCGCTGATGCGAAGAAGAAGGTCAATGGTGCTTTACCTGCGGGACCGGCGATAATGATACCACCGCCCCATCTGCCACAGGTGGCCGAGCTGTATAAGAAGTTGAATGCTTTATTCCCTGATGCGGCCCAGTCGAGCATAAACAAAGCTATGGCTCAAGCGCAAAGCCAAAATGCGACTTCGAAAGCACATCACGCGCTTTCGACTCAAGCTCCGACGCAGGGCTGAAGAGGGTGTATACTTGGACACGAGCATACAGTTCATCCGGTGGGACACAGCTAAGGATCTCGATCCAAGCGCCATTGTCGATAACCACCATAACGACTGGCCGACACTGTGATAGCCTCGACCAGGTAACATCAAGGCCCTGCAACCAAGAAGACCGCCACACATGGCCTCCAGCTTGCGATAGGATGGCAACGCCTCAAACATACGCGTGGGGACAAATGATAAACACAAGCCCGTGGCACAACGCGCGGTCCATACACATCCACGAGTCTCACCGGAATGGTCTCATTCTGGACAGTTTCGAGCGAGGGGCCTTGGAGCTGGACGAACCGGGGTATGCAAATATTGTGACGCCTAGTGCTGTCAAAGTTGTCCGTGGAGATTGCACGATGGCAGGATCCGTGGGCCTGCGGGAACCCGGTGCTTTATGAAAATGTAGGAAGAGTGCGGGGGAAACCACGATTTGGACGTCGACTAGGCCGTTAAGGTCCGAAGCCGGAAACCTTGGGTCTCAGTACGGAGTATGGCTATGTTTGAACCGGGCGCAGCACTGAAGATTTATGGGCTGAACTCCCGAAACTGTAGAGTAGAAGTCTTGCGTTCGCAACGGCGAGCCACCTTTTTCAAAGCACCGACCAATGCTTCAAGTCAACTGCAAGTGCCTTAGCAAGTCTGTCAGCAAAACAGCAGGAGATGATCGAAACTTGCAAGCGGAAGATATGTCATATTGTGTCGGAAGACTGCCAAGAGATGAAGGGTGACGGGATGGGTTCCGTACTTACTGCACTCCGTAGTTATGTACTTCGCAGCCGACGCCCAAGGCGTCTACGCAGGTTCAGCGAAGCGCAGCTCAGCCTCGTCGACATCAGGTCTACGAGCAAAGGCGCAGGTAATTGTTGCCTTCAGTCACATCTAATCCTTTGTTGCCATTGTTTGCTTTTTTCTGGATGATACTCAGTATCTGCCCCGGACTCAACAGGGCATCTTCAACTCATACATATTCTTTTAATCGTTCAATTTTCGAACCTCCTGGTTTCAGATCCCTCCTACGCGCCCTTTGCGCAAGAGATTTCTCGAGACGGTCATTACGACTTGGTCGCTTTCAGCCTCTCTTGACCGCGTCGCTAGCTCTCGATACAGCTGCAAGCTCCCGATCTGCATCCTCCCTTCTGCACGTTCGCTCCCATCTCGCTCCATCCCGCCCTCCTCAGCCTCGAGGCTTCTCGAGCAGTTCGTCTCCCGCCATGTCGGCAAATGGCGAACTTCGACTCAAGCGAAGAACGAGCCCAGGATCAGCTCTAGAAAGACCCAAGAAGCAGCTGAAACAGGAAAACGGTGTACCTACGCCCGGCGACGCGACGCCTCAGAATGGGTCTGTGTACGACATCGAGGCCGACTCGAACTCGATTCCAATCATCAACACTGTACCCACCGCGGGAGACTCTCCCGAGTGGCAGGCTACCATTGAAAGAGTGATCAAGAGTGTGGTGTCGATCCACTTCTGCCAGACATGCTCGTTTGACACCGACCTTTCACTGTCGTCTCAAGCGACCGGGTTTGTGGTGGATGCCGAGAATGGCTACATCATGACCAATCGCCACGTCGTGTGCGCCGGTCCGTTCTGGGGCTACTGTGTGTTTGATAACCACGAGGAAGTGGGTTGCTCTCATTTGCAGACCGGGTCGTTGTGACGTTTTGCTGACATGGATGTAGTGCGACGTAAGACCTGTCTACCGCGACCCTGTTCACGATTTTGGGATTCTGCAGTTCGACCCGAAAGCCATCAAGTACATGCAGGTTCAGGCGTTGAAGCTGCAGCCGGAATCTGCAAGGGTTGGTGTGGAAGTCAGGGTAGTCGGCAACGATGCCGGTGAAAAGCTCAGTATCTTGTCTGGAGTGATCAGTCGACTGGACCGCAATGCTCCTGAATACGGTGAAGGCTACAGTGATTTCAACACAAACTACATTCAAGCTGCAGCTGCAGCGACTGGTGGAAGCTCAGGGAGTCCCGTTGTCAACCTGAGTGGAAATGCGGTTGCTCTGCAGGCTGGGGGCCGTGTTGATGGCGCTGCTACCGACTACTTTCTCCCTCTTGACCGGCCATCACGTGCTTTACAATGTCTTCAACAGGGACTGCCCATCACGCGAGGCACGATCCAGACTCAATGGATGTTAAAGCCTTTCGACGACTGCCGAAGATTAGGCCTCACGCCTGATTGGGAGTCAGCTGTTCGAAAAGCCCATCCAAATGAGAACAGTATGCTTGTTGCCGAGATTGTGCTACCCGAAGGTCCTGCGGATAACAAGATCCAAGAAGGAGATGTCTTGATCAAGGTCAATGGCAAATTGTTGACGTCCTTTGTTGAACTCGACGATATTCTCGACTCCAGCGTCGGGGGAAAGGTTGACCTGCTCTTTCAGCGTGGCGGAGAGGATCACGAGGTCACACTCAATGTGGGAGATTTGCATGCAATCACCCCGGATCGATTTGTCACCGTGGCTGGCGGTAGCTTTCACAATCTGTCCTATCAACAAGCTCGATTGTATGCCATTGCCTGTAAAGGGCTGTACGTGTGCGAGGCTGCCGGTTCCTTCAAGATGGACAATGCTCTCTCGGGATGGATCATCGACACGGTCGACCAGAAGCCTACACCAGATCTCGACACCTTCATCGAAGTGATGAAAACTATTCCCGATCGGTCCCGTATTGTCATCTCCTACCGGCACATCAGAGATCTCCATACGCGAGCAACTACCATTGTTCACATCGATCGGCATTGGCATCCGAAGATGAGGTTGTCCACGAGGAATGACCAGACGGGACTGTGGGACTTCACGAATCTTGGAAAGGCACTGCCTGCAGTTCCGCAGGTCGCAAAGTCGGCAGATTTTATCCAGCTCGATGGCGTCAACTTGCCAGCCGCGGCTGACATCGTCCGCTCGTTTGTCAAGGTCTCATGTTATATGCCGGTCAAGATCGATGGGTATCCTCAAGCTCGTAGGACGGGTTTTGGACTGGTGATTGATGCGCAAAAAGGCCTGGTGGTGGTTTCTCGAGCGACTGTTCCGTACGACCTTTGTGACATTACGGTGACTGTCGCCGACTCGATCCAAACAGAGGGCAAGGTTGTATTCCTCCACCCACTGACGAATTACACCATCATACAATACGATCCGTCCTTGGTCCACGCACCAGTGCAGACCGCCAAGTTGTCCACCGAGATGATCAAGCAAGGTGCAGACACGATTTTCGTGGGCTTCAACCAGAACCACCGGATTGTAGTGGCCAAGACCACGGTTACAGACATTACGGCGGTGGGCATCCCTGCTAATGCAGCAGCTCCTCGCTACCGCGCTGTCAATCTCGACGCTATTACGGTTGACACAGGGTTGTCTTCCCAGTGTTCATCGGGCGTCCTCATCGGTGCCGATGGCGTGGTGCAAGCTTTGTGGTTGACATACATGGGCGAACGGAGCCAAGGCAGTCACAGGGATACAGAGTATCATCTCGGTCTCGCGACGAGCATGATCAAGCCGGTGGTGGACCAGATACGCTCGGGTACCATACCCAAGCTTCGAATATTGAACATGGAGTCGTATGTGGTGCAGATGGCCCAATGCCGGATTATGGGTGTCTCGGAAGAATGGATCTCAAAGGTGGCCAAGGCCAACCCAGCGCGGCACCAGTTGTTCATTGTCAGGAAAGTGGACTGTGGTCCGGCGAACGGACCCAGCGACGGACAACTGCTCCAGGAGGGTGATATTATCCTCACGCTGAATGACCAACTCATCACTCGAGTCAGTGACTTCGATATCATGTACGACAAGGCATGGCTGGATGCCTTGGTTGTCCGGAAGGGCGAAGAAATCCGACTTCGAGTTCCAACCGTACCAACGGAAGACCTGGAGACGTCAAGAGCTGTGGTCTTTTGCGGCGCCGTTTTACAGAAGCCTCACCACGCTGTTCGTCAGCAGATCAGCAAGCTCCATTCGGAGATCTATGTGAGTGCCCGGAGTCGGGGATCCCCAGCCTACCAATATGGACTGGCGCCGACCAACTTCGTGACTCATGTCAATGGAATTAAAACCCCGGATCTGGATGCGTTCGTGAAGGAAGTGAGTAAGATTGAGGACAACACATATTTCCGCCTCCGAGCAATGACGTTTGATAACGTGCCGTGGGTGGTGACGATGAAGAAGAACGATCATTATGTAAGTCTCTGTGGAAAGAGGAGATGGCTTATTTGCTGACACAGGCAGTTCCCCATGTCTGAATACCTCAAAGACCCTTCCAAGCCCAACGGTTGGAAGGTCATCTCCTATGGGTCGAAGGGCACCAAAACCAAGGGTGAAGAAGGGGCTCCCATAACTGCGGATGCGATGAGTGCTGAAGATGATGGCATGAGCGAAGGTGAAGAAGCTCCAGAGGATGTTACCAT
Source organism: Cladophialophora carrionii CBS 160.54 (assembly GCF_000365165.1). Lineage (NCBI taxonomy): Eukaryota > Fungi > Ascomycota > Eurotiomycetes > Chaetothyriales > Herpotrichiellaceae > Cladophialophora > Cladophialophora carrionii. The sequence continues at coordinate 269,776 of NW_008481827.1, read as the reverse complement.
TAGATCAAGGCTCTGAAGGACGGCGACAGTAGAAGCCAAGGGTTGTCAGAGACCACTGAGTACTGGTTACTTGTAGAAACAAACACAGCACAGACCTCGCAGTACGAGTACGATACGGAGTAGTGACTGTACTCCTGTGCGGGAATAGAAATGAGTCTGATAGTACAAACACATTTCCCTAATTGGCGAGGCGGAGAATATGCGATGATGCAACACCCCAGGCGCCGCACCAGCCGCCTTCACTTTCACATGTCAGAAACGAATCATCAGCCCCAGGTGACACCGGAATCATGTCTTCACCTACTGGGTCGAACAGGTGAGTTACCCAGCGCTCTGTACTCATAGATGTTTCAAGGTCTAAACAATCACAGAGACCATAGGTCCAGTCCAGGGATCCGTCAGTCACATTGCTGGAAGACATGCCAATGGGTAGGAAAAGAGGACCAAGTGTTCGGTATTGTGTGCAGAGGGTTCCGCCCTGGATGGTCGGACGAGAGCACGCGAGCACTTTCTGACAAACTAAGGGCCAGGAAACAATCTTCGGGAGAAATGAAGGTGAAAGAAGTGCGTGAGGCGAGGCAATGGCGTCAGAGCCAAAGCATTGGGGCATCATAGTTTCCTTGTGGTTCCAGTGATGCAGGCAGGGGGGAGCAGCCGATCAATCAGAGGCGCCAGAGGAGCCTAACGCCTGCTCCAAACAAGCCCAGCTCCGCACGCGTAGCAGGTTTGAGATCACACAAAAAGTGACGAGAGCCTGCACCGTCACCACCACCATCCGACGCACCTCGTTCTCTTCAAAATCCCATCGTGCCTGTGTCAAGACATCTCCTTTCTCAACTCAACAAATCCGCTGTCTGTCCTCACCCCTGACGTGTACACCTCGATTGCATTCGGTTACTCCCAGAGTGTTGGTGCGTTTCCTGTCTTTCAGCCGGTCACTCCTTTTCCCATTCCGAGTGATTCTGCCGTCCTCTCGCGCACAAATTACACCACGAGTTGGTTACTGATATCTTCAACCCTCCGGCAGATACTGATCATCGAAATGTCTACATTCGCCCACGACTCCGACTATGCTCCCCAGGGCGGGCTGAGTCCTGAGACAAAGCAAGCGAGCCAAAGCAACGGCGTCGAGCCGGCGAACTTGCAGCAGACCTTGGTCGATAGTGAGGTGAGCAATAGACAATCGTCACTCTTGGCTGCTCATGGGGAAATGGCTAACAACAAAAATAGACTTCAAGCTCCTTCTCCTGCTGCCTCCGCTGACGAGTCCCAGACGCTTCTGCCGCCGCCCAGACGATCCAGCAGCATCCAATCACACAGAATCTCGTGAATGGGTATGGCTTCAATATCCAGAGAACAAAACAGGTGTCGAACTGACACGTTGATCAGTCCTGTCGCTCAATCAGCAAGAAACGAGGCCGCCGCGACAAAGTCCGAGTTCAGCAATTTGGCCGGCTCGCGTTCAAAACCTGATTACACCGCCAGCAATGCAAGCCTCCCTGCCCTCCCAATGACCGAGGTTACCGGTCTTTGTGTGCGTCTCGAGACAGGCTAACATCAGCACAGGACACCGAACTCACTCACTATCATTCATTGTGAGTTCATTCCAGTTTCTTATATCGGTCTAAACAGGACTTCTTTGCTAATTGCCCTCAGCTTCTATACGCTTCTCAGTGTATGAAACTCCGTATCGCCCCGCACAAACACTCCTAACAGTCGATAGTGGAAGAACAAACGAGCCACTGGCATCACCTTTGCTTCCGCGATTGCCTTCATCTTCGCTGTCCGATACCTCCCCATCATCCGATATGTGATCAAGCTTACCTGGATGAGCCTTGGTGGTAAGTGGAGAGAAAATCACTACAGGGTACGTTTTTTAACGCGCGTCCAGTTGTCACCATTGCCGAAGCCTCGAGCAAAGCTCTCATGGGCTCTAGTGTGGCCAGCTCGCTCCGACCTCGAAGATACTACAAAATTCCAAAGGAAACTCTCGAAGCCTCCCTTGACGATCTCGAGAACCTCATCAATTTCTTCGTCATCGAGATCCAGCGCATTGTGTTTGCCGAGAATATACCAGTGACCGCGGTTGTAAGTGGACGTTCCTGGCCTGCCTCGGCGCGTTGCTGACAAAGTGCAGGCTTTCCTGACTGCATTCATAACCTACTACCTCATCAAGGTCGTCCCCTTCTGGGGCATGGCCTTGATCTCCACCTCCGTTATTTTCCTTGCCCCTTTGATCTATCTCGAGAACAAGGAGTTTATCGACGCCCAATTGGAGCATGCCAGCCACGTTATCGGTCAACAAACCACCCAGATCAAAGATCTTACTGCCCAGCACACAAGCAAGGGGCTTGAGTCTGTGAAGCAATACACAGGAACCGCGGCGGCAAAGGCTCAAGATTTGGTTGGAACCGCCCGCCAGAAGATCCCGTCTCCTACCACTGGCAAAGCTCCGATCAAGGAGAATGACTTCCCGTCTGCGCCGCAGACCGATCTTCCCGACACCAATGCCGACGTTCTTCAGCGCGAGACCGAACCCGTCCCTGCCTCTTAAAGGGCCAGCAGAAAGTAGCTGCATGACGTGATGATTGCTTCACGGTGTAAGCGATGGTATTGAGGGAGCGTGCGAGTGGTGGAGATTGCGAAGACGAGAAGAAGCGACTGAAGGACGAAATGAGACAACAACGAACGCAGATGAAGTTCCTCCGACTTGGGCACTTCTGTACTCTTACACAACAAACAGCTGGTAGCTTCGGGAACTCCGACAACTAGCAATCCTTTCGGGGTTCATGGTAGCAGATTGTGTGTGTGTGCACGCCAGCCTCTGGGCGACAGGCATAGAACACGATTGGCGTCTCTTAAGGCTTATTGTACCGTATGATAGAAGGCAGGTATGATATCGGAGTGTTAGGCACGAATAAGCATGCTTTGCGGTTGATGTGATGAGTTTTCCTGACCATATTCGTGAAGATTTCTGCTTGTCATGTCAAGACCTCCACTAGCCGGAGAATCGGAACTCTTCCGGACATGAATGGACCATCTTTTCAGCCAGTGTGTGTGCCTGTGATGTTTGTCTCAGCTTGGTGAATAGAGTAGTGGTGGTATACAGTAGGACTATCTTGTCTGTGCTGGTGATTATCTAAGGGGTACGAGTAAATGCCCAGCCACTGTAGGCTCGAGCGGTCAATGTTAACCAAGGGAGCTTGAGGACAACAGGCAGGAGCATGGTCCACGGTAGTCTTCCAGCTTTGGCTACGTTGTCTACAGTACGGAGTACTAAGAAGACATGGCACATGGTATAGCTATAGGAGGAGTATAAGTTAGTAGTCTTCCAGCTTTGGCTAGGTTGTCTACAGTACTAAGTACTGAGATATAGTATGGCATAGTGTTGCTACAGGAGGAGTATAGTAGGTAGTCTTCCAGCTCTAATTATATTGTTTACTGTACTGAGTAACGGCATGGCATGGCATGGCATGGCGTGGCTGGAGGCGAGCAACGTCAACCTCACCGGGCCTTGCTGGTGGCGTCGATTCCAGATGACTTACTGTACGAGTAGGGAAACACTGGTCTGCCTGGCCTTGGTGTGGTCTGACCTGACCTGCTCTGGCAGGTTGCACTCAAGTCTGTGATATGGTGCGATTTGATGTGATTTTGATGTGATGTGATGTGATGCAGTAAGTCACGTCTCCTTACTCCTTTCACCGCGATTATATCTACAGTGTACAGCACTCCGTACAGCACCGATGCTCCATACTGAACTCAATCAATTCAACCGATCCGAAACCCCCCCCCAGGTATGTAGGGTTAGCTCCGCCATCTGCGGGTGAGTCTTCACTTCTCCGTTGCTTGGCCTCTTATGGCGATGCTCGAACTTCCTTACACAGGACATCTCAGGTCTCCCTACCACCACCTACAGTACCTACCTACATAGGCACGTGTACTGTGTTCCAACAAACGATCCACTTGTGCCTTTTTATTTTTTGGCTCCTCTGCCCTGCTGTCGTGGCCTTCTTCCTCCGCATAAGGGGCAATTGGCTTTCTTTTGGCTTCACAGACGAGGCTGGTGGCGGGCCGGTTACAGCCTGGCCCTCTCCCTATCATCCTTGACGACGACGCCTTTCTTCCCGCTCTTGGCCATATCCCGCAAGACTCGTCTCAAAATCTTGCCACTTGGAGACTTGGGGATCTCTTCCACAAGCTCAATCTCCGTGATCCACTTGTGCCTGACCTTCTTCTCCTGCACATATTTGATGAGTTTCTTCCCCATGGCTTGAGGGTCGTCAGAGCGTTTGGAAGGTTTCAGCACGACGTAGGCCTTGGGCCGTTCGCCGGCGTAATCATCCGAGATGCCCAGTACGGCAACGTCCTCGACGTCTTCGTGACCCAAGAGGAGATCTTCCAGCTCGGCGGGCGCCACACCGATACCCTTGACTTTGATCATTTCCTTCAGCCGGTCGGTGATGGTGATGAGGCCTTCTTCATCGATGCTGCCGATGTCGCCGGTGTGCAAAAATCCATCTTTATCAAACGTCTCGCGTGTGGCTTTGGGGTTGTTCAGGTATCCCATCACCACCTGCGGGCCCCGTGCCCAGATCTCGCCGGGCTCGTGGAGTCCACATTCTCGTCCGGTGTCCGGGTCGACGATCTTGACTTCCGTGGACGCGACGATGGTGCCGACGCGGAAGGCATACTTGTAGTCGTACTTCTCGGGCGGGTGAGCCGTGATGCAGGAGCAGGACTCTGTCATGCCGTAACCCTGTTTGAAGCCCGTCCCTGGGAAGCGTTTCTTGAGAAGCTCGAGTATTTCGGCAGAGAGCGGTGCTGCGCCCGAGGAGAAGCGCTTCACGGAAGACAAGTCGTACTTGGCGAGTGTCTTCTCGTCGCGGACCAGGCGGATCAAGATCGGAGGTACGAGGAGCATTTCCTCCAATTTATAGTCTTGGACGGTCTGCAGCATGCCATCCATGGTGAAGGATGGGAGCATGTAGACATTGGCGTTAAGCAGGACTGGTAGGTGCATCTGGTGTACGAGCCCCGTAATGTGGAACAGTGGCAGCACGGCCAGGATCCGTCGTAATGTGTCGGGCGAGATTTGCCGAATCTGGAGACATTGGGCGATGACGTTCGAGTGTGCGATCATGACTGCTTTCGGCAGACCAGTCGTTCCGGAGCTGAAGGAGAGAAACCCGCAGACATCCTTGTTCTTCTTGCCGTAAGGGAGGCGGAACTGTTCGATTTGTCCGTTGTCCCCGTGCTTCCTGCCCAACTCGAGCAATTGGCTCATTGTCGTGAACCCTTCCAGTGTGCCCTCGAGCAGGAACACGTTACTTTGCGGGATTCCTGCATTCTTTGCCGCCGCTGCCGCAATCTGCATGCTGCTTGGAACGGTGAAGAGGAATTTCGCCTCTGCAGTCTTCAACGCATATGTCATTTCTTCGACGTTGTATGCTGGGCTTGCACCGCTGACGACGCCTCCGGCCCGTAGAATGCCGAACATGGCACAAGGGTACCATACTGTGTTCGGGGAGAAGAGGGCGACTGTCTGGCCTTGCAGGAGGCCGTAGTTCTTGACGAGCGCGGTCGAGAGGTGTGTCGAATGCGCTTTCAGGTCGATGTAGCTCAGGTGCTCTTTGGTAACAGCATTTGTGAAGCCTTTGATGTCTTCTGGCTTGTGATGTCTCATAGGACTGTACTCGGAATCAAAGAGCCATGTCCACACCGGGAGATGCCATGGCATCTCAATGGGCGGCTGCAGGGACTTGAAGATTGGCATTGTGACGACCTTCTTCGCTTGGGAAGCTCCAGGAGAAACCCCAATCTAACCTGGACCGTGGACAGGGAGGTAGGTAGGCGCAGAGCAGAGCTGGATAGGGCGTTCGACCGAGCGAGATCACACTGAAAAGACGTTCAAGTCAGCGTGACAAGTCAAACACCCATTTCAGTGGAACTTTGGTGCAGAGAACATGTCAGAAACACACGACTCGAGCTCCCGTTTTCATCGCAGCACCCGAAGCTGCAGGAACAGCCTCGGTGGACCAGAACTGGGCCAGGTCCTTCTTCATCTCTCCAGCCAGAGCAAATCCTCGGCTATTGTCGTGGTGCGGAGAAAGACGAACAGGACCATACATGATGGGGTGGCTCGGTGGGCGGAAGATGAGGCTGGAGGGCGGGGTGGAGTGGGGACAAGCACGTGAGCTATCACGTGACTAGCGACCCGCTCTGCTGTGACTGGGAAGGTTACCCGAGGGTTGGCCAGACAACACCAAGGACCGTAGACTTCCTGTGTAAAGTAACCGTAGTGTTTATGTAGGCCTCAGTTCCTAGTAGTCAGGTCTGCCCCAGACCCCTCTGAATTCATCATGTCCTCCGAAAGAATCGACACTGCTGATCCTCCAATTTCTCTCAGGCGGGTTGAGTATGGCGGCTACGAGGGGACCGACCAGTCCAGAACGTTCTGTTGGAGGGTCTGCCGAGAAATTATTTCCGGTGTGGTGAACTACTGTGGACAGTCTACCTAGAATGGCAATAGCAGGGAAGACTGAAGGCTTCGCTGTTGGAGCTGCTGCTGTGTTTGGCTCCTTCGGGAAGGCTGATGCCAGATGCAGTAATGCTGTAGCTACGCCGTATGCACCGTATGAGCCGTCAACGGGTGAGACTGACTACCTACCTTGGCATTGCATGCTTGCAGGTGGCTTCCAACAACGTGCCAGACGAGTTCCTACTTGAAATGACAGTAAAGTAACTAGAACCTCGAGCACCACAGGGTGACCGCTGTGGCCCCTTATACTTGAAACATATAACTATACTTCGAGTCCTGTAGAGACAATATATTAAGGGTTACCTAATACCTTGGAATCTATGGCTAGAATCATGTTCTGCCTATCTAATTAGGTCGTCCCAAACATTCCGGCAGTAATGCTCCCAAGAGTCTAGGTACCCGTGTACAAGCCCTTGGTCTGCACCGCAACATTCAGCAACGTCCTCTTCAGCTCGGTGTCGGTCAGCTTGTCGACGAACCTGAGCCCAGTGTCCTGCTCCTGTTCGACACACAGTGCGTCCACGAATGTGAAGATATTCAAGCAGTGATTCTCCCCCCGCAGCTGTCTGATGCAGGCGGTGACTTGTGGATCGCTCCAAGTGCCACCGTTATAGTCGTTGCCATCAGTCTGGATATTTCTCACGGCTTCATCAAGTGCAGTCAAGGCGGTCTGCAAATAGTCGTTGCCTTCGGGGATGGCGCTGGCATTGGCACCGGTAAGCCGTTGCAGGAACATGATCAGGTTTTCGTACATCGTGTCGTCAATCCCGATGTTGATGTCCTCCGACATGTATTGGATCTCGTCTGGGAATTGGGATACATCAAACCACATATCATAGGTTCCCATGTCGGCGAATTGTGGTTCACGGGGTTTGGCTCAAAAGGTACCGGGTCGATACGTCTTGGGTCGATACGTCTTGGGTCGATACGTCTTGGATCTCTGTGAGGCGATCTGACTTTGAAGATGACGGATGGATGGCTGGAACAAAGGTCGGATCTTATATCTACCAGTGATGTACTGGCTAGAAGCTTGGAGAGAATGGGCGCAGCGTCTCCTGCGTATCCCTGCCACGATTCCGGTGCCCGTCTCGACCGACCACTCGCTTTGGCAATATCAGAAATAGTATTACTCAAACCCGGGAATTTTGGAAACACGCCATGCCTGCCACCGACTCTTGACTTGTCGTTCCGTGTTAGATCGAGTCCCTTGCAAGCCCAGGGAAGCCTCCCAACCTCTTAGCGTCACCAATCCTGGAGCACGGCTGCTCGTCTAACGGGGGAAATGCTAGACTGAATACGACGTGTCCAACGTCCGCCACCAATGATATTATGACCCACGGGGTCCGCTTTCAAGGCTTCTGCCCTCATATCGAACAGCTTGAAGCTTCATGGGTCGCTTTCCTTGCTCGACTGCCAAGGCTGCAGTCCCCGAAATGCTGATGCAGTTGTCTCCAAACCCGGCTATCCTGGGAGTCTAGTTGCATCGCCACGTGCCGAAGCGCCAGCCGCAATGGCATCGGCGAGAGAGACAGGTTTGGTCTCGAGGCGGCGTTGACTGTATCGTTTGACCGTATCCCGAAGATTGCTTAATATATCCTGGTGTTGCAGCAGAATTCTGTGCAGTTGGCCCTCGGCGCTCAAGAGCTGCTGGAAGTGGATTGCACCGCCGCCTCCCGAGTGGTCAGATAGGAGTATCGGACTTGGTCTGTTTCTTGACGTCGGCTTGCTTGTCCACCTTGATAGAGCCATCCGGCTAGAGTAAACCCTGTCTATAAGGATTCCGTGTAGAAGATTGTGTTGCAGGAGTGTTCTTAGGGCACCTGCGGAAACTGGGAAATCTGTAAGTATGGGAGATGAAAGGAGAATCCGACTCCGTTACGGTCAGGCATCAGAAAGGTCTGACTGACATATTTGGTGGTATCTGTATTCGCAGGTCTTGGGAAACTACCTCGATGGCCACTGTAGATCGTGATAATGTCTTCGTATCCTTGCGAAAGTGCCACAGACACCCACACCCGATATCCAGGGTCTACCGTAATTAGGGCTCAAACAGTTGGGTCGAGGAACGGAAGCGATCTTCTTGGTAAGGACAAGCCAGTGCACTTGTACCTTGATTTCATCCTAGCATCGCACATAACCCCCTCGTGCAACGTCGATAGGTCCATCCCATCCTTGCCCAGCTCTCTTGATCATCTGGCTGCATCGGCATGCTTGACCTGACCAACCGGAAATGTCATTGGAGCTTCACAGGAACGCTAGCCAGATCAAGCACGAGACTCGGACGTCTTCACACTTGGGTAAGATGCCAAGAGACCGTGTCGGAAGACGAGTGTGCCGTGATGAACATGCTGGCCTCTCTCCCTGAATAATGCTCTGCACCAAGTGCTACCAAGCACAGGTGAGAAAAGTCAGGAAGCACCAAAGAAAGATTGCTTGGCAATGTTGGGCGACATTGGATGACTGGAACCCACGAGCAACTGCTGAGCTCGCTGTCAAAAAGTGTTGGAAGTCGTACACACGACCACCTATCGCCCGACGTCCCTCCACTGATAGGGTATTATTGGAAGGTGGTTTGGGTGGGAGTGATACAGTCCCCCAGCTGCGCCATGATCACCTCTTACTCCTCCTCTCCTCGTCCCTCTTCTGTCTCTTTCTCGCCTCGGTGGCGATCATGTCGGACAAGTCTTCCTGGAAATCCCAGTTTGGATTCTGCTCGGCTTTCCGACTTTGATCGTAAGCGCGTCGCAAATCATCTTTGTCCAACCCGTCACGCGCCGCCAGCACGTCTGGGTTCATCGAAACATCCACATCCCCTGGCTTCTTACGTTTGCGGGAATCTTCCTGTCCTAGAACCGGCAGACTGCCTGCACTTTGCTGCTGAGCGGCTTTGATGTCGTAGACACGGTCGCCACCAAAGAATCCCTCGACGCGCGTTTGGCGTTCCGGGATAACTTGATATGCCGATCTGGGATGTGATGGTTCTTCCGTCTCTGTGCCACGGCGCTTTCTCAGGTCAAATTCAGACACGGTCTCTGTACTACCGATCTCTGTTGGCACAGCCGATGTCATGCCACTAGGCGTTTCCAGACCAGCCGAGGTTTCAATGCCAGCTCCACCATCTTCTTCGTCTTCCTCCTCGTCTTCCTCTTCATCTTCCTCTTCAGACTCGTCTTGTTGTTGCAGCTCACCCCAAAGTTCCTTTTCGACCGGCTCTCCCTGCTGTGCGTTCTGTTGTTGCTGTAGCACACCGAAGATATCGCCACCGTATAGGGGTCTATTTGTGGCTTCTTCAACCGGCGGCTTGCCCCACTGTCCGGGGGCGAAACCCCAACTTGCACCTGGCGGAGGAGGAGCGTTCACACCGGGTACTTTCAAAGCTGGATAGGAGGGTGGTGGTCCGTATCTTTGCATATTGATTAGCCATGGAGGCGGCGCGCCTGGAGGCATGTTCAGAGCTTCCTTCAACTCATCTGATAACTCGCCAGGTCTCAGGTGTCGTAGATTGGTTTCAAACTCTTTACCTTCATAGTAGACCTCGCCATATCTTGTCAGTTCGGGCTTCGTCTGGAATTTGAAAAACGCATCGTAGAGTTTCTGATAGTCGATATCAAGCTTGCCCGTCTTGCCCTGTACTCTCTCTCGTTGTCTTTGCTTCAAGGTGGCCTCGGCTTGCTTCTCTAGCACAGCATCACGCATTTCCGCGATACCGGTCTCTTGTATAAATTTTGGAAGTGCAAAAGGCGGCTTCTCAATCCCCCGTTTGGACGACAGGTATTCTCTCTTGAGAGACCAATGAGTCGGCACCGGCACAACATTGCGATATGACTTCATGTGGACGAGAAGCCTCGCGTCTGGGGCAGATGTATCTGTCCACTCGACCATTTCCGGCTTTTTCACGATCGCCTTCAATTCCGCGACGGATAACTTGGTCATCTCTTTCCGTTTCTTCTTGGAGATTTTGGGCGCTGAATTCTCTCCCTCCTCGTCTGGGATGTCGTCGTCGTCGTCGTAGTACACTTCCGGCTTCTCGGGTTGTTTCAGCGCAGGATCTTCCTTGTTCGCTTCCTCGAATCTGCCCATAATATCCTTGTACATGTTGTACAGCGGGTTTTCCTCGTCGGCAATGAGAGGTTCTGCAAGAGTGTCGCTATTGGGCGCGTCATTCTCTGACTTGATTCTTTGCCCATTTGTTTTCGCAGGCGATTGCTGTGTCGGCTGTGGATCTGGTGCTGGGATCTCGTCTTTCGTAGGGGCGTCGGCAGACGCAGCGGTGTCTCCCTGGACGCGGTGAGTAGCGGACAAAACTGTGGCCGAGGACGATCGCACCTTGCCTTGCTGTTGCTTCTCAGCCTTCTTCTTCGCTCGTCTCAGCTGGTTTTTACTCGGCTTCACAGCGGCAGCCATAGCGAATTGATATGTACTAATGGGGGCACTTCTTTGCCAGCAGATGCGCACTGATGAGCAAGGGATATCTGTACTGCGGCGGTGAGCTGGCGTGTAGGAAGGCTATAGCGACGCCAGGCAATCAATGTTGTGAAGTTATTGGAACTCCGTACAGCGGCGCCGAAGAGACGGAAGCTGCAGCCTCGTCATCTTGTGCCAAGCCTCGGCAGGAATTTTCCGGCGAGGCTTTGCCTCACGTGCCTCAGTACTTATCAGACCCATTCGGCTGTCCTGCCGGTTCGAGAAATGCTAATCGACGCTAACCTAGTTGGTGCGTGAAGCGTCTACCTACTTTCACTACTCCGTACATTGTGCCAAAATGAGGCTGAGTTTCTGAGACAAGGCGAGGCTGTGGCTACACCACCTTCGGTGCCCCCAAACTTACAAGAAACAACACTTCTTCCAGTAGATGGCCATGCGCAAACTACGGGAGGAGATCTTGCTCACAACATTTGTGTGGAACGTTGTGGCCAAAGCGGCACCCTGCTCTAGCTTCTGGCTTATATATAGACTGTGTTTCACGCCAGCCTCAGGCATAGCTCCGATCGTGTATCATATGCCTATCAATAATGCAACATACAAATAACCATGACTAGCTGAGGAGCTTCCCACTCAGATCCGATACTCACGGCCTTTCAGACCAAAATAGCGAACGTTGTCCTCACGAGAGCAGACAAAGCACTGCGGACGAAAGCACCCTCCATCCCAAACACTGTAGTGCTTGAGGCCGAAGAATGGAGTGGAACTTCACGTCCCGCAATGATACCGGGGCATAATGAGACAGATCCGACCGTCTCTCGATCAAGCTGTTGACTTGCTCATCCACGCATCCACCAACTCCTCATCAACACATTCGTTCCTCTTGCTAACAATTTCCCTGTCCCATTCCAACCACTCTCCCGCCATGACATTACCTAACCTCGACCTCAAAACGCCAACACTCACATCAATGATATACGGCCTCTCGAAGCTCTGGTAGTACATGGTCGCACCACAGACTGTGCAAAAGCTTCTCAGCACGAACTCCGAAGACCGGTAATATCTCAGCATCTCGATTTGGAGTGTTTCCTCAGCTTTCGGACCAAAAACTACCGGTTCGTCGTTAACTGTGTGGATCTGGGATGGAGGGACATAAGCCCATGGTTGTAGTGTGAACCCTAAAGTGAGCCGGCATGAGCGGCAGCCACAGAGTCGCGCATAGTATTTGTTGCGGTCGCTCTTAGGGACGTACCACCCTTCACTAGACACCTCGTACGGCGGTGGTGCAATGCGCAGTTGACAGGCCCCACAATGGCAAGATACTTCGATTGCCGCACCTCTGTCTCTTGCTGCCGAGGCTGGTTGTTGCAGTGATGTCTCTCGCAACTGCTGGAGCTCGCTTTCCTTGAGAATTTCGGCAGCCTTCTCCTGTGGCTCGGTGTCGTAGCAAGGCACGTCGCGGTCACCCAGCTTTGTGAGAAACGGTGCAATTCCACCGTCTTTCGCGTCCCCGACATACTCGTGGAACAAGACCCTTGATACATTCTTTTGCGCGTTCGGTGGCCCCGTCATCCCTTCGGTCTGCTCCATTTCCACAACCCCTGAACAAGCGGCCCACCTGCCATCCCTGTCAGACCTTACAAAGACATTGCACCCGCACTTCTTACAGAAGAAGCGGGTATACTTCTCCGATGTCTTGTAAGCCGTAGCATTGCCCAGGGATTCCGCACTCGGCGAGGCTTTGAGGCTCACATACCATGCACCCAGAGAGCCTGTGGTATGGCGGCAGGTGTTGCAGTGGCAGATGTCGTTCTCGATTGGGAGCGTCTGGCTCGCGAGGAGCGTACCCTCTTCTTTAATGGAACCGCACAGGCATGTCAGATGGGATGGCGTCGCCATGGTCGTTCGCTCTGTTTTACAAAAGGAGACCAATCCACTGGTGTTCTTCCCACCAGTGCGATGTGGGAGATGCTTGTCTCGGTAGGAGAGCCCCCAACGTCAAGCTGGAAGCAAGTTGTGCGATTTCGTGACAAGAGCGAGAAAAAGAGATGTTTTAGAACCTTGTTTACCAATCGAGATTAGCTATACGCCTGCGATCGTCACCCCCACGATACTGTCGAAAGACAAACAGTCGACGTAGGTAGATAGGTTCACCCCAAGTGATGAAGGAGACTCGAGGCTTCGGAGACATGCCTTCGCAATGGGGGAGGAATGATGATGATGATTGGATGAGGCGTATATCTCCCATGCCTTGGCGATATCACGACGGTGATGATGACGCCCGCACAACCGACTAGGGCAGGGTTCTAGAGGACTAGCAGCGAGAATAGAACGATAGTTTTCCTAGTACCCATTGTTTGAGTGTGGCAGTCTGCTCTATCATTACAGAAATGGCTCTTGCATTTCAGGCCTTCCCTAACCTGATTTTGTATGGGTATCGTCCTCCGCAACCAACGCCAGTGCTATGTCGATTTTAGGCATGGAATGCCTGTGATGAAAGTCAAGAAATCAGCAATAACATGATCATAGAAGCACTGAAACCACCCTTCCGGTCCTCGCGACAAAGGAATGACGTCCACCTCCGCGTCTTCACGTGGACAAGATCGTCGCGTGTCGGTAAGAAAAGTACGAGGTCCATCGGTCGTTTCAGGCGTCAAGCCCATGAGTCTAGAGCCCCATGTGGACCGGTGACCTTGTTGGTAATCTTAAGCAGCAGGGAGATTCTTCTCATCGCCGAAGCCTTTATCCTGCTTGCCAAGCCAGCTCGGCTCGATGAGGTCCTTCCTCTTGAGATACAGGTGCTTGTAGGCATGCTTGATGGTGGCATCGCTGACGCTTGCAACTTCACTGATCTGCTTGGTGGATTTACCCAGACCAACGAGGTGACTAGCGAAATAGACACAAGCGGCGGCGTTAGACAAAGGGCTTCGGCCAGCGAGCTCTTTGATTTCGGGAATCTTCTGAGCAAGCTCCGCTGCAATCTTCCCCACCCTAAAGGGACCGCCTAGCATGTTGTTGTACCGTTCGCAGAGTTGTTCGGGCTTCGTCGACTCGGTCGCATTGTAGGCGATGGACTGGTTGGCGATGCCACCGCTCTCCTCGATGGCCTGGATGCTGTCGTTGGACCATTTCATCAAGAATTTCTCCAGATGTTTGTAGACGCGGCCAATATCTTTCTTAGGGACTGATGTCAAGCCGAAGATTTCACTGAAAGAGCGAGGCGCCTTTTGTTGACGGCATGCAATGAAGAGACAACCGGCGAGAATGACATCGACTGGCTTGCCACGGAGGGCATTCGCTTCGTAAACCCGCTTGTAATAACCTTTGGCGCTGTTCTTGATGGGAAAAGTAAGCTGGGCCCTCTCCCCCCAAGCCTCAATTTGGGCATAGGCAGTCTGGAGAACCTTGTCGGCCTTGTTCTCTTGTTGTAGTGCCTGGGCTTTTTTGAGCTTCCGCGTCTCTTTTGAGACATTGGCCCCTCCACCACCGATCATTGTGCCGGTATTGCTGGCGTTGAGGAGATCGTTATCAGCTTCGCCAACTCGGTTGGGATCGTCGCCTTTGCCCTCGTCGGAGTTGAATGTACGCCACTCGGACTCGTAGCTGACAAGACGCTCAGCCAGGACCATCCCGCAGTTGGCGCAGATGGTGTCGGCGTTCTCCTCGATGAGATCGGGCGGGTACTGGTTGCACTCAGGGCAGATGAGATGAGTATTGAGATTCTCGCGCCAGGCTGGGGCGTCTGGCGGTTGGTTCTCAGCTCCCGCAGTGGTCATATTGATTTTCTTAGATGCCAGTGGCCTTGATTTCGACTTTGTAACTTGACCGCTTATTGTCCCCTGCAGTCGCTGGGTCTGACGTCTCTTGATTCCTTTGTAGGTTGTCCGTAGGTTATGATTGTTTGCGAAAGTTTTGACGAACAATGGAGAATACAGTTTGGCGGTGTTTCGAGACGAAGGTCTGCAGGCTAAATTGCGTTTGTCGCAGAAGCTATCAGGCCTCGCCTGACGAGTCGGTCACGCGCAAGTGAAATCGAGCAATCTGAGATATCGAAGCCAGCGAGTGTACGGATTGTATTGGACTTGAGCGCGTTAACGGCTTGGGAGTGTAGACGCAGACTTTGATGGTCGTGAATCGTCGTACACTGGAGCAAGGCAAGTGTCAGTCAGGTCATCAGCAAATGAATGAGACAACCCAAAAGATGATGCCGCACCACGCTCAAGTCAACTATCTAATATCGAGTACCTTTTTCTCGCGCAAGTGAAAGCGAGGAGAGGCGAGCGCAGCCTTTCAAGTGAAGCGCAGAGGCGAACAAGACGAGGGATCTGACTGCGACCGTTCAACCAGTGAAGGTCTCGTGCGTCAGGGAAAAGTTGAGATTTTCTGAAACACGATATGTCGTCGTCAGCGGCGCCGTTCGAGAGTGCGCAAGGGCGTCAGGAAAACCTTCGCGGGGGAGAGAAGAAGGCAAAGAGGATTTCTTGACGAGTGCTGCGATTATGTGATAGCGAGGTGGTGGAGAGAAGGCGATGGAAAGGAAGTTCAGATGAGCAAGGCGGCAAGGTGCTCGGGTGAGCCATCTACACGTGACTGCCGCATTTGATCTAGCCTTTGAGCTGCATTTCACTTCCAACTCACTTGCAGGACCTCATTTGAGCTCTGTGACTGACTGACCCGGACTGTTGTACCATCCCCTCAGGATCGAAATGGCGCAATCACTCAGAGCCAGTGTAAGTCTCTCAATCGGAGGGACACGCAACCACTGACACGAACTTTAAGGGCCGTCTCCTTGCTCGGGTAAGCTCCAGAACGCTTCCACCCTTACGTCGAAGCTTTGCAGCTGCGTCAGTCTCAAGAGGTAAGTCACAATTAAGATACGTCAGAATCCATCACTCACACATTGCAGCGGATTTGATTCAAGACCTTTACCTGAGGGAACTTCGAGCATACAAGCCTCCACCACAGAAGGCATCCGACGCAGAGGGACATGTTCAGAAATTCGCGCCGCCTGCCGCCCCCAAGTCGCCAGAAGAGACAAATCTAGCTAGCGAGATGAAGGAGTACGAGGAGCAGTCTGTGGAGATCGAAGGGACTTCTCAACCGGGAGAGACACAACCCGAGGAGAACTTTTTCGAAGACCTCGATGCGATTGACGCCGAAGACAAGGAAACCGCCCACCACTGAACTGAACAAAATCTCCTGTACAATCAATCGAACATGGGATAAATCCCTTTTGCAGCCATGGAATGGACGATTCAGTTTGCTGCAGACGGAATTCACGCGCAACGTTGCTAGATTCCCTTTTCATTTTGGGGCTTCTACGGAAAGCTCTTTGCGTGATATCTCCACGCGTCGAAATCTCGCTGGGATTGATCAACGCAGCTCGCTGATGTCGACTTTACCGCTTGGAGCTCGAGTCACGTCTCACCCCAGCATTTACCGTGTTTGACTACCACCAGCGCAGATATCAGGATGATCCTCGGTGTTGATGGCACGTTTCCCACATTGCTATGCTGCATTTTTGACGACACGAGTGCTGTGTACCACGTAGGAACCGCCCATCATGCATGCCAAGATCCGCGTTGCAGAGGTCAAGCGACCAAATACGTGTCTCAAGACCATCTTCTTTCCTCCCACCGTAGTCGGGCTTGCGTCTAATAATGTCGGTGGACTACATCCTCAGGCACCCATGCCGAACGCAGCCCGAGTAGTTTGACAGTTCAGCGTCAAATCGAGTCAGACCAGACAAAGACTGCAGTAGTGGGCGGAACATATGCTTGTTGTCGACGTAAGTTGTCCGAGGTGGTGACGAGGCCTTGAAGGAAAACCTCCCAGAGGGCGGCCTTGGTCAGCACGCAATGTAAGCATTCACAGCATTTTGGTGAGATCTCAACCAATCGGTAAGCAATGTTTGCGCAGAGGACGGAGAGGAACCCTCAAGGTAGCGACTCTTGTTGGAGGTACACGTACTCGGATGGCCAAGGACGATCCTTTTGACCGTAAGCCGTGAAGGTCGGGACTTGCTGCATCATAATGTACGAGGTAGAACCTGTGGTATAATCTGCGATCGTCAAACATCAGTGGGTAACTCCACGGTGCAAGCAGAGATATGGAACTAAATAGCGGTCTCCAGCAGGATGATGCGATATGCGCTATCTATGGGGACCCCTGGAGAGACATCCCAATGTGCCAGTTTCGCGTGCAGCTTTTGAGAAACAAGCGAAAACCATCCTTGGAAGCAAGCAAGAGGCCTTTCGCCTGAGTGGCCCTGGCCAGGGCCCATCGGTGTTTGGTGACGCCGATGTCTCTGTCTGGGCACCTCCGTAACCGCCAACAGGCACTCAAGGCACCCCATCCATCACTCCTGCATCCTGTTACGTGCGTCGTGCGGGCTCAACTTGCTGCAACCGGCAACTCTCATTTCCACGCAGCTAAACTGAGATAATGCTTCCAGCACTGTTTCCCGGCTTGCTTCGTTGTCAATAGTTGTCCACCACACTGATTATTCTTCGGTCCTTCGTTATTGTTCATGCTAGGGTTTCCCTTCTGCACATTTTCTGTCGTTAACGTGAGATTTGCTACCTTCCTACCTCAAACATTGGATACGACGCCCTTTCCTCTCACCCTTTCGGATTCGCAGGCTGTCCAACTGTGTCGACCAGTCCGCGTACACGGGCCAGGCTCGGCCCACGATTTATCGGCCTTGCACGTCGAATGGTTGTCTTCTGCTGCATATTGCCCTAATGGCGAGGAATAAAGAAAGGTCGATAACTCCAGCATTGGTGTAGTCGCAGCGACACCTGGGACGGTCGTCTCTCCTAGTACATGCTATTCCACACAACCCCCCACCAGTACCATGGCGTTGACTGCACAGATGGATGGGCAGATTCTGCCCGCCTTGCCCGTCCATGCTCTGAGTCCGCTATCCATCCACTCGTCTGCTACGATCGCTTCTCCAGACGCGTTTGAACCTGCTTCGCCAGGCCTGGTCCGGTCTGCGAGCTTCACCTACCACCCTTCGGAACACCCGGACCCTTCGACGATCAAACGTACCTTTTCCGAGCATGTCATCTCCCTGCCCTCAGACACTAAGGTCAAAGTCAACGAGAGTGTCCACTCGGCGAATATGGAGCTCTTCCGGCGGGTCTCCAGGAAAGCGAAGAGGAAGATGTTGGCAAGTGCCCGCTTTTCGTTGTCAGCAGAGGATGACGAGCCACAATCAAGAGAGCTAAACAATACGGGGGGCGAGAAGGACGAGCAAACAAGAAGTTTGAGCCGCTCTGTCGCTGGCACACTTCGTACCCTCGCCCGGAAATCCTGGGCTCCCTCGTCGAGGTCGACCTCCCCAAGCCGGAAAGACGGTGAATCTGCAGAAAGAAAGCGGAGTTGGTCCCCCAGCAAGAGGAAACTTGCCGTCGCAGCAAACTCGGTCGCTGTTCCCGAGCGCGCGGCCTCGAGTCCGCCTTTACGGGCATCCCCCGAGGGAGATGACTTACTACAGGAGGCTCCAGCACAGCCTATCCGCCCCGACCAACGACGTTCTACCACCCCCACACCAGTTCAACGACCACTCTCAGTCCTTCTCACCAAGAACAAGAGTGACGTCAACCTGAGGCGAATGTCGAGGAATTCCAGTGCGACTTCTCTTCGGAGTTTCGTGTCCAACGACCGATCACAGTCAAGACTATCGCTCAACAAGGTGCCTCCGCTGCCCCCCTCACTTTCATCCGATCGACTTGCAGCTCTTAATGCCGAAGCCCCCAGAAGAAAAGATCCGCTGTGGGCTGCATTTCGTAACCTCGATGGGGAGTACAATGGCTTCCAGTCGAAGACTAGCCTCCAGAAAGCCAAGGTCCTACGAGCGACACTGATTCCTTTCTTGGTCAAGCACGAAAATCATCCCTCTAGCAAATCTCTTCGAGCCGAGGATTTGGACCGACGAATTATGATCTTAAATAAATGGTGGACAGGATTGCTGGAGATTCTGCATGGAGCAAACAATCAGTCGATATCGGGTACGGACAGACCCGCATTCCTCGAAGCCGCAAATCGGATCATGAGTCGGCCGGAATGGAGGATGCCTGGCTTCTCTTCAACTCCAGGGGAAACCCCTCAGCGTTATTCAATTCCCAAGTCGAAGTCGACCAACTCTCTTGAATCGGAGGAGGCAGATTTCTTGATCGATTCCGTTTATCAGAATGTGCGTAACACCTTCGTCCAAAACCTCCTCTCACAAATGGAGTTTGTCACCGGGGTAATGTCATTGAGGACTGCACCTCAAAGCCTAGTCACATTTGCTGGAAAGGCTTGTGCGTACGCTTTCTTCTTCTGTCCCGGAGTGGCCGACATGCTCATCAGGTTGTGGTGTCTTCCGACCGCTGTACTCAGACGAATGTTCAGACAGTTTGGCGTCGAGCAAGGTGAGAAACTGGACTTGACCTCCAGTGCTCTAGGGAGGAATTTTCCTCCACCCGTTCGAAGTCTCTGTGTTGGATCTCAAGCAGCCTTTATGCGTCACCTTCAGCAGCGAGGTCCAATACCACCAGGATCAGAGAAGATCGATTGGTATCAACCCTGGGTCGCGAGATGGTCTGGCCACAACAGTGATTTGTTCTTCGTCTTCACGAAGCAGTACCATATCCTAGTATCTGAATTCCTCGCAGAAGATGTTTCGCTGAAAGATCGCACGGGCATTCCTGGTATGGTACCAATCTGTGCTCAGATGCTGGTCATCCTGGAGACAACCATCTATCGGCAAGCTGGCCAATTTGGAGGCGAAAGCTACGCTACCGGCACCGGATCCAACATGGACAACCCGGACGCTTTGGCTCCTCTGCCCATGACGATCGCTAACGCAACTCGTTCAATTGCCGAGAATCGACTGATCATGATGCTGCGAGACATCATGGGCGACCTGGACCCAGATCGCACCAATTTTCGAAGTCTCTTCTCGGTTTCCTTTGACAGTGTCACCAAGGCCGCGACTGTCAAGATTTCCTTGTACAATAACGACGCTTGTTTTGTGATTTGTGATTTTATGGAGGAAGTTCTCCCCATCATGTTCCGACACCACCTGACCTACATTGATACCCCGGTTCTTGACTGGCCGTTTTGGCTGGAAGTCTGCAAGCAGATGCTGCGAAGTCAGACCACTCTTACCCAGATACGGGTGATCACATTCTTGTACACTAATTGGTCCATCCTAATACATAATGAGGGACAGAAGCGTCAGCTGGTTCTAGAGTGGCTGTTGGACGCCGACGTCTTCGAGAAGCAGTTTTGTCACTGGTCGCCCATGGTGCGACATTACTTCTACCGTCTGCTGTGCTGGAAAGTTGCGCGATACGATGGGGAGGTTTCGGACTTGGATACGTAAGTTGGCGGCAATCAATTTTCTGAGTGGTTACTTACACGTTTGCAGGGAGATCTTGCAGACATTGGCTGCTCGGCTGAACAAATGCTGGGCAAATTACCAGTATTTGGGTGCGGAAGCGGAAATGCGAGGTCTCGTACCACCATCGTCGGCGCCTTGTTCACCTGCACCCAGCCGTGTCCTCGTTATTGTTCGGACTGACAGTCAACCAATTATGACGGCCTCCAAGACACATTTCGAAAAGTATCTCCCAACCTCAATCGTCACCCAGAATTCGCCGTTTCCGAACCATTCATCCATCCTGAACACTATCCCAGCTGCCGACTTGCCGAACAACAGCAACAAAAAACGATGGAGCCTGTTCCGTGGCCTCAACGTGTTCGGCACGCCGGGTAACCATCGACCGGGAGAAGTAACACCACCTGGAAGTCCAGAGGAGAAAGGCGGCTCGGCCTCCAGCGATGCCCCTGATCCGAACAGCGCTATCACCACGCCAAAGAGGCCCGCTACACCACCACACCAGGCATTCTCGTTCAAATTCTCTCTCGAATATTTCTCGTCCCGACCCTACCTGGAGAACAAAAATCGACCGGTGGCAGCGCCACTACTTCCTCCTAACGCCCAGGCCATCCTCAGATCGCGGCAGAGCTCAGACAGTGGTGTGAGTGGAGGCAGCGCGAGCGGTGTCAGCCAGACCAGCAACAGCGGCGGGAGCGGGGTTAGTGGTAGTAGCGTTTCCCGTGGGAAAGCTAGAGCAACAGAAGTGAAGCCGCTCAAGCCTAAGGATCATGAGATGGGCACAGCACGGTACAGCGGGCGATCTCTGGCTGAATGGGCCCAGGTGTTGCACGAATGTCGGAGTTTTTACAGCAGACGCAAGCAAGAAGGTGTCCCAAGGGACAGCCTTGTGGAGACACCGACAATGGGCGTGGAGAATTTTCGGCTGATAGGTGGTTAAGGGCTTCTCCGTCGGACACGGAGTTCTTGCACAGAGATACGATGATGCACGAGAGGGGCGCATTCTTGCGTGAAATGTTGATGGAATCGTTGGACAAATACATAGATAGACATACCATGGGTGGGAACAGTGCTGGTTTCTGGCGGCGTTGATGACTGGATCGCACGGCTGCTGGAGAGATAGCGGGTTTGTACAGTGCTTGGATATGGATGGATTGCACACACTGTTGAGTTTGTCCATGCAACATGCAACATGCAACTACTCCCAGCATCAACCGTAACTTCCTCCTATGCGGTGTTTCCTCGCCACGAAACTCCCATAACTTCATTCCAACCGGGCGTGTCAAGTACGTTGTCTGAATAGGCAGGCATGTACAATAGGGTGGCAATGCTTCACCACTCATCTCGGGATATCATACATCAGCGTTTGTGTATTCGGCCTCCCATTGAGGCGGTCTGCAGGCAACAGATTGCTGTTAGTTGAATTGTAGAGCTGCCGATCAGGGGAGGTGAGAGGGACACCTACGAGTGCTCGTGTATCCAGCATAAGCGGTCAACCAGTCCATAGATATTTTGGTCTAGGCTACAGCGTGCTCGGATATGTTGAGCTCGTTCATCCTGAACTGCCTACCTTGCAGCTTGCTTAGTCTCGTGGGTTGAAGTTCAATTTCGGGTTGCGCCCGTTGACGTGCTCTTCGGAGTCGCACGGGGCCCTCGGAGCCGGGTAGACGTTAAATAGGTGAACAACTTGGAAAGAAGGTCAATGAACTAGATCTCTATTGCCGGCGGTATTGCCGGCCTTGACATTGATAAAAAGCAGTAATAACGTCTAGGCGTTATCGGTTGCAAACCTTCCAACCCGCTCTCGCATCCTACCGGACATTTTGAGCCTCTGGAAGGTGCGAGATGCTGATAAAAGATGAGATGGCCATCTTACCCAAGATCCGGCCAGGCGCTCTGGCGGAACGCTCACTTCGGAGTTTGCTGGGGGGCTATGTATTTTCCTCTAGTGTCCAGCCGTAATCTCGATCGTAAGCTATGCTGGAGGAGTCCCTGCGTTCCTGGTTCTGCGACAGCTAAATAGACTGCGCTTGCAAATTATGAGTGACCGCAGACGTTGCTCGGCCTGAGCCATGCACGGACTAGCCGCATACTGGACGACTCAGACCAGGAACACACTCAGCAAAAGAACATTCCCCCCTATTCAAGGGAACGGGCACAATGGCTCGTCTCCGGGTGGACAGGCATGGATGAGGGCCATGCGTTGTGCTGGAATTTGAGGTATAATCCAAGCTGCTGATCCTTTGGTGCCTTATGGTGATGATTGCACAGTCCGGCCACTGTCACTGTACGAGTACTCGTAGCATCGATAGAAGGAATATTCTGAGGTCTGTCTGCTAAGAGGCTGCTCCGCCAAGCCTGCAGCCTCGCCTGCGACGAGGCTGTAGGACTTAACCCCCAAAAAATCTCGAGATCAGGAATCTTTGTGAAGCGGAGATGTAAAGGATACACTTTCTTCTTTGCGCTTCCATAATGGTGAATGGGTTCGTGTCGCTGCAATCAAAAGGAACTTCATGCATGGCATCGAATTGACGGCCTGATCGGGTCTGCATTGGCGCGCCCTCATGGATCGCTACCGGGGGTAATTAATGCCCTCCGCCATACAATTGGACCTCTTTCCAAGGACTGACATACAACAGCTCTCGCCGATCGCCTGCGCCTCGAGACAGACCTACCCGTGATCCTGACGTCTTCGCCATCGGTTCCGGTGAAAGCTACAGACCTGGAGGTGAGAATTCATACCGACCTTCACCTCGCGACCGAGACCGTTTCGGTGCAGACTCATGGACGGCCGAAAGAAGAGATGGACGACGGGATGATCGAAGAGAAGAAAGAAGAGAAGACATTGACTCCTATGTTCCACTCACGAGCTCACGAGCAGCACGCCCGCGAAGTCGCTCTCCAGCCTTTCGTCGACGATCACGGACCCCTCCTAACAGAAGAGAGGACTTGTTCGCCAACAGAAGATCACCACCCCGTCGCTACTCTCCAAGAAGGTCACCACCACCCAGAAGGAGGTCTCGATCGCCCCCTGGCGGCAGGGCTCGCAGTCCGCCTGATCCTAAGAGGTTCCGAGACTTCTCATCTGAGCCCAGCCGACGGTCGCCAAAGCGCGAACGACGATTTTCTCCAGACCGGAGCCGGGATCCGCGTGACAGATCACCTCTGGGAGACCCGGGAAGGGCAGGAGAAAGCTACAGACCACGATCTCGAACTCCGCCGCGTAGGAGACCGCAGAATGACACCTGGATGAGAAGATCTCCTTCACCAAGAGACTCCGGTGCAGCATCACACAATACCTCACGACGATCATCTCCTCCCATGCACCCAGACAGAGCGAGTTTGGCAGGTTCCGTGACGAGATCACCTGCACCGCCAGCCAACCGGAGCCAATATGATAGGGCAGAATCAGCCGCCGGCAGCTATCGTGACCGATCTCCCCCACCACCCACACCCGTGGACCCCATACGGGATCGAGACATGAGCATGCCGCGCGAGGATGTCCACATGAACGGCACCAACGAGCCCCGGCGGCCTCCGTCAGGTCCCAGCAGTCATCGGAATGGCAATTACGAGAGACCGCCGCCTACAGGCCCGTCCCGAAGTTTCAGCCAGCCCGTTCAATCACCACCAACTGGTCCCGCAGCGTCAATGTCAATGTCCGCTCATAACAGGGGTGGTGGCGCGTCCACGCTGAGAGCTCCTTCTGGACCTCGCGGCTCAGTTGGTAGATTCGACGGTCCACCGCCCCGCGATTTCCCAGGTCCACGTGGTCGAGGCGGTTTGCCCTATCGAGGCCCAGCACCCCACGGACCTCGAGGCGGAGGCTACGGGCGCGGTGACTTCGGCGGATCCAGTGCTCGAGGCGACTATGGAGGGACCCCCTACCGTGGTGGGGGCTTCGGACGTGGGGGCAACGGTGGAGGAGGTGGTGAGCCCTCATTCCCATACCGCGGGAACAACAGCTCGAGCACGACCTATCCACGCACACAGCGCTTCAACACGGTCCAACAACATCTGGCCACGAACGAGAAGATCGTCCCGGGCGGCAAACTCCTCCCCTCGGGTCTTCCCCCTGACCAGGAAAAACGGATCAAGATGCTCGAAGCCGAGAGCGAGCGCATGCGCGCCGAGATCTCAGAGAAACAAAAACTCAAGCGAGAAGTCCTGAATGAATGGGAAGTCAGAGAAAGGGAGAGCGAGAGGGAGGCCCTGCGGAGCGAACTTGCTGAGCAGCATCTCCAGCAGCTGATGGAGAGCGAGGATGGAATCGGAAGAGCTGCGTTCTAGCTGGCGGCTCCTCGGACCGGGGGTGATTTACTCGATTTCCCCTTTTATAAAATGAAAAGAAATGTTCGGGATGAGATTGGCTGTATCGGGCGGTCTGTGGCGTCCAGTTCTCTTGGAGGGCTTAAGGCCGGTGCGTACCGAATCGGGTGAATATGAAAGTCGAAAGCGGTTGACTCGGATCGAACCCGTGAGTCCCACAGCCGGCTGGACGGTGAGACTTCACACGAGGATCAAAATGAAACATCAGACATTCCGCTCAACTGCTCCGCTGGCATAAGCGAAATCGGGTCGGCAATGGGTAAAAATGGCCAGGTCTTGGATGGAAAAGAAAGGAAAAGCTCAGCGTTGTTAGCATTGCCACTACCACAAACGCTTGCACTGGGATTGGTTTGGACATAGCAAGCGAGCACTGGATTGAACAGCACGCAATCCACCACTTTACGCACGGTGAATGACAGGAGACAGTCGGACTCAAGCCCATTTTTCATTGTCTTCGTCGGTCGACGCGAACAGACTCTGAGAAAGGGGCCAGACACTAGAATACGTGTCAGAAGCGCTTCGTTTTTGATATTCGATCTCGCCCGGTTCCAGCCAGCCAGCCACTCTTGACGACGGTTGTCTCTTTTTTCCTTCCCCCGGGAATAAATGCACCTGACAATCTAGGTTACATCTCTAGGAGCCGACTGCTCGTCCGCCGTCAACCTCCAAATTCACGCCAGTCACGAACTTGCCCTCGTCACTCGCCAGGAAGGCCGCGACATTGGCGACATCCTTGGGATCCGTCAGTCTCCCGAGCGGCACGTTGAACAGGAACTTCTTCATGTTTTCTTCATTGTAGGGCACGCCGACGAAGTTCTCGAAGAGACCCGTCCCGGAGAGAAGAGGGCAGAGGGCGTTGATGCGGATCTGGTCTTTGCCGAACTCGGCGGCGAGGCCTTTGGTTGCCTGATGATGAAACACCAGCTTTGTCAGCTATGGCCTTTGTGCTTAGAGAGGGGGGGTCAACAAACATTCGCAACAGCGCCTTTACTCGCGTTGTACCACACCAGGCCCGGCCGCGGCCTCATGGCGCCAATACTGGCAATGTTGATGATGGCACCACCCCCGCGGTTCTTCAACGCCGGGATCGCGGCCGACACGCTCAAGTAGATGCTCTTGACATTGACGGCGAAGACCCGGTCGTACTCGTCCTCTGTGACTTCCAACGTCGGCTTGTTCTTGTAGCTGGTCCCGGCGTTGTTGACCAGGATGTCTAGGCCACCAAACTTTGTGACGGCCAGGTCGACCATCTTCTGCCAGTCGGAGCTCGAGGTGACGTTGGCCGTGACCAGCGCGACGTGCGTGTCTGCCGCGTCCGTGTAGGCCTTTTGGAGCCCTTGTTCGTTCAGGTCCGCCGCCACGACTTTGGCGCCTTCTTCGATGAATTTGCGGACCGTGGCGAGGCCGAAGCCTGACGCGGCTCCTGTGGATGGGGACAGACTGTTAGCGAAGAGTCCCCATAGCAGGAGTTGAGCCGGGGGTATGTTGCAACGAAACCACATGCGCATATGCCCTCGGTTCCTGTTTGCTCAGGGTACGACTGAAGCATCTGGACATTCCCGTTCTCCAACAAACGCGAAAAAGACCGGAATCCTCACCTGTCACTATGGCCACCTTGTTGGCCAACCGGCCCGTGCCCGTCTGTACTTCGTGGAGGCCTGACATGGTGAGTATGCAATTTTGACCAAGGGCCGATTTCTAGGAGATGTAGCGAAAAGAGGTGGGATGGGTCGGCACAACTACGCAGGGATCACGAGCATGCAGCAGCAAAGCTATACGGTAGATTGCTTCTTCGTGAAGGGACAAAGACCGCGAGGGAAATATAAAGGATGCTGGGACGCCTTCCTTCCCCGCAGCGATTACCATATTCCAGCAGCAGAAAGGGCACGAACATGATGTATGCTCGCGGTCTCGGAAGTGCACAGAGGGGTAAAGGTTCAGGTGAGGACAAGGGAAGGGCGGGTTTCGGAAGAAAGCTTGCGGGGAAAGAATTGCAGCCATGAAGCGTGGAAAGGAGAGTGATGCGGAGATACGTATCTTCGAGAGCGAATGGAATGAAGATGAAGCTCGCCCCCCAGTCGGCTTGTTCTCGAGACGCCGGCCATCGCCCGTCTCCATCATTGATGGGTACACGCGCGGTCTACAATACCCCCGAGGCCGTCTGCAATTGTTCCATTCGTGCTTACGAGACTGGCAATAACCTGCTGTTCAACGCCCGCTGATGCCGATTCGGTCGCCGGTGCAACGGGAGTGACGGAGTCGGACGGTATCCTGGAGAGAATGGTGGCAATCGCAAGGCTTTGTGCAAGCTTGGAAGCGAACAAGGTTTCTGCAAGCACAGCTTTGGCGCACGCGACCAGCGCCTGTGAGCCTGAGGAGCGACTCGCCAGGCCCGAACGCCTGTGTCTCAGTACCGGCAATGTAAATCGGAATGGTGGACGCATGTTTCGGCCAAAGCTACTCATGGGTATCTGGGGGTGAGGGACCGCAATTCGAAGCCGCTCCAAGTCCTCATCACTTCCTTTTCTTGTTCGCCCGACTTTCTGTAGACATGGTCAGTACTGCGGTCGACCTCGACACAGAGATAGATCGTACCCGCTGCCGTTCTCTTTTTCTTGGGCGCGCCCTTCCCTCTCAACTTGGCAAAGGCCACGTTCTCTAACCGGTCGTCCTCCTCTTCATTGAAGCCTTCGAGGTCGAATCTCTTAAACTCTTTCAGCACGTCTTCCACGGTCGCTGATCGTCTGGGATAATAGGCGGCCAGCGCCGGGCCTCTTAATCTCTGGCGCAGAACCTTGTTGCCCAGTCGTTGCTGCATGGGATTGAACGTCGTGGAGAAGATAGAGCATTGGAGCTAGAGGATGAGAAAGAATCAGCGCGCTGCGGAAGTATAGCCAAAGGAGGCCCATCACTCCTCCATCGCACGATATCGGATGGCGCAGTTCGGGAGAGTAGAGTAGTCTGGCAAGGGGAGCCTCACCTTCGTGAGCTGTAATAGCCGACCTCTCGACGGAGAAGCCATTGCAATGCTTGTCTGTCCTGGTGTATCGATTGATGGGAAAGTTCTAGCCAGAGCAAATGCCAGAAGTCGAAGCGATGAATTGCTCAGTCGCGTCAGTCTGCGACCGGCTGCATTTCGGGGGAATCGAAGTTTTCTCCACCTCCAGCGAGACGCAGTTTCTAGTTTCTTGTGCAACCAGTAATTAGACTTTCAAATCGAAGACAACACCTCTCAGTGAGTCTCTCGTCATACCGCTGCGTCGACGTGGGAGTCCGTATCAACATGGCCGAGTCCGACAATAAGCGCAAGTACGGAGGCGGTCACCTTCAGCCCGCCAAAAAGGTCCGCAGAGACGGGCCTTGCTCGCGAAAACATCACAATGTCCTCCCCGAACCTGCTAGCGATGGACTTCCGCGTCTCCCCCAGATCAGCAATGAATACCGGAATGTTGTCTTCACCCACCCCAGCCAGGCGCCTCAGGACCCTCAAGCCAGCTATGACCGACTCGAGTTCCTTGGTGACGCCTACCTCGAACTCTACGCGACACAGTTGATATTCAATCGCTTTCCCGATCTCGAAGTCGGCAAAATGTCCCAACTGCGGGAGACACTGGTCAGAAACGAGACGATCGGTCAATACGCCAGCCTCTACAGTCTCGACAGACAGCTCAAGAACTACAAGCAGTTTCAAAACAGCCCGCCCCACGTATGGCTCAAGGTCAAAGGCGACGTCTTCGAAGCGTACGTCGCAGCCGTTGTCCTATCCAGCCCGGACGGCGCAGAGACGGCCAAAAGCTGGCTCCACCAGTTGTGGGAACCAAAGGTCCAAGCAGTCGCTGCCAGCACTCCTCCGAAGCCAAAGAAGACCAAGGAGGAACTGGCCAAGAAGATTCTGATGAAGGGGACCAAGATCAACTACGTCGACGAAAAGGCTCCCGTGGTCCATTACGGTCAAGGCCGGGAAGAATACTTCGTCGGCGTGTATTTCACTGGTTTTGACTGGGAGAATCAGTATTTGGGAAGTGGCCGAGGTCCCAGTCGAGTCGAGGCCGGCATGTTTGCAGCAGCAGACGCGCTCAAGAATCCGCTGGTGGACCACATCGCCGGAGAGAAGGCGAAGGCCTTGGTGCAGCGTGAGAAGGATGCTGTAGCCGTCAAGGACAAAGGAATGCAGAAAGAGCAAGAGTTGGGTCGTGGCAATGCCGAGGCGGTGAAGCCGGAATCATTGACAGAATCGAGAGAGCCGCAAGCTTCTGCAGAGAAGCCGCCAGACGAGCAACTTCGAGGCCCCCATATGGTAGTATGAGAAGGGGGACGGTTACCAACGGAGCCTTCTCGCCGTTTCAGCCTGGGTTCCGGTCTGCACACCCGCCATTCGAGAAGAGACGAGGATGTCCTGCCATCCCGCCGGGTCTACGGCTCATTACTGTAGGTGCATTGTAGTCGCATGGTTGGCGGTATCCTATTGATGGCCGACTCTGCGTCCAGGTAGGTTAGGCGTCACTCTCTGCTTGTTCATACTATAGCGGCACAGCCGTCCTGGCCTCCTATTCCAGGTTTCTGCTGCAAGCGCCATTACCGTCCTTTGTGTTTATCTCTGTCTTGGGTCGAGGCCAACAACCGTCCTTGTTGAGTCCGATTCTCGAGCTACAGTACTCCGTACGTGGCACAATTGTTGTCAACAAAGCCGTCTTGTCCTCCCCATATATTGCCTCAACGACCGTCACATTCTAACTCGACAAAGCAGAGACAATGAATACCGCGATCGCAACAAAGAAGCTTTTCAAGAACAGGCACAGTGCTGAAAGAATCTTTGACTTGTCCTTAGCCGTGGGTTTAAAAAATGCTAACCTCCTGCAACAATGTCCGCAGCAGCAGCACCAGACAGCTCTCAAGTATCAGTCACACAAAATACAATCCTCTATATCCTTGCATCACGCACTCTCCTATCCCGCCATACGACCCTCGAAAACATACGCGCCCACGCAAGAGACGATGAAGACGATCTTCTCCTTAATATTCCTCTCTCTTTCCTCGCTCGGGGCCGCCCTGCCCCATCCTCACCCTCATCCCGACCCCCAGCCATTGCAAACATACACCTCCGCCGGACAATGCACCGCGGCCGGCCAATTTCTTTGTCTCTCAGCCACCACATTCGCCATATGCGACGCCAGTCTGACCGGCACAGTCCAGCACCTGGCACTGGGTGACTACTCGCGGTGTGGCACCGGCAGCGGCACCGACAGCGGCAGTTCCGGGGAACCAGGCAACTCGGCCGCCGGCGTCGGCGTCGGCGTCAGCGTCAGCGTCAGCACACATACAAACTACGTGACAGTCACGGCCACACCAACCCGACTCCCACCGGGCGTCGACGCCTCCTCCTCCCCCTCCTCCTCCCATGACCAGCACCAAAGTCGTGACTGTGGGCAAAAGTGCAAGTCGCACTTTCGCCGGCACCATGACTGTGGCTGGGATAAGCGTCGTTCCCACGCGGATTGTGAGTGCGAGTGGGTCACCGCCGCCGCCGCCGCTGCCGAAGAAGACTTGAGTCAAACGTACTGTACGGAGTAGAGACTTCTGAATGGAATGGGATGGTCTGGTCGGTAGGTAGATAAATCGACGACTGCGGTGACAGGGACTGTAGCACCTGGTTCTTAGCACCGGTATTGACCTTCAGGTATGTACGGAGTACTTCACATAGACTCCTGGTACATGATTCACCTTCTACGATGAATCAGCAAGCAAGCAAGCAAGCAAGCACTAGAACCAGCACCGAGACGGTGCACTTCTACTGTACTGTAGCAACAGCTCTGATTGATGATGGGGGGCGGCACTCATTTTGTGCCATACCATATTTTTTGTCGCCAACAAATATGTTGGGGACCATCCCGAGTCGTGATTTCTTCACACCACCCAGCATAAATAAGGGTAGCTATGTATGTCTATTCACGTCACTTCACGAACCGTATGTATCGAATCGGTAGCTAATATGTCTATTCACTTCACAAACGATATGTATCGAATCCGTAACTGGCAACACCTTTCAAAATACCTAGGTAGATACCTAGGTAGGTACCTAGGTAGGTGCCTAGGTAGATTGGTCCAGCGTCATGAGTCGAAAAGCATTACTACTGTACTTGTACTGAGTCAGCACGACAGCGCGAGCGATCAAGTCTCCATAGTTAGTACTGTATGTATCCCTTCGTATTCCATGATTAATATCCAAACCCTGTTCCAGGCTGTTTGAGACTGTTCAAGGTGTTCAATGTGAGACCCCAGGTGGATACTCAGTCGTGTGGTTATGGGTACGTAGGGGGGATAGTCCCTCAGGACCCTAGATCGCCTGATAGCTTCAGTATCGTAATGGCATCTTACCCCTACCTGGCCTCCTTACTACACCTTGTCCATCAGGTTCATGACATTCAACGTAGTTACGGTGTTCAAGGCGTTTGCGGTGTTCAAGGTCTTTACGGTTTTCAAGGCTTCTTCAACCGCTGCATGCTCAGGTCCAAGGCCACATCACACATGCCGCCGTCGACAAAGTCATCCATCAGCACAAGCAGTTGATCTTGCGGCAGCTTCTCCAGCGCCTTGTCCTTGACCCATGGCATCGTCTTACTGTCACAGATGGCCTTGGTGGCGAGCAACCACGAATTCGACGCCGTCGCCGCAATGGCCGAGAACCAGATCTTCAGCCCGAGATTCGTCGCGGTGGCTTGACACTGGATGTTGGTAAACGCCTTGCCGTCCTGTTGGGCGGTGGAAATGTTGTTGAACTGCGCGATGATCGAGTCCCCGTTCAGTGTGGCGTTGGCCTGGTCCGAGTAGATGTTATAGTTGTCGACGTTCTGGATCACCAGCAGTCGCCTTTGCGTTCTTCGTAGTTCGTCGATGGTCTGTGAGGTCATTTCTTGGAGGTGGCCGATTTGGAGCGCGCCGCCCTGAGCTGCCTTGAGCGCTTCACTCAGATGGCGGTTGAGGTCGTCGGGCGTAGGACGGGCGCACTCGGCCGGCACACCGTCCCAGCGGAGGTGGACCACCACGATTTCTCCCGGATTGCGCACGAGGAAGGCGACGCAGTCGTCCAGAAAGTCGTTGTACCCCATCCCCGGGATCGGGCCATGCATGAAGAACAATTTGTCCTTCATGTCCTGAAGCTGTGGCAGTCCACGAAACGCTTGGTGTAAGTAAGCTGGTCGGAATTCGAAGTAGCGCGCCCCGATGGCCAGCATGGACTGTAGCTCGTCCTTCTGCGTGATCGAAGAGCTCTGGATCACGTTGGGTATCAGAGGGCCTTTGAGGATGTCTGCTATCTGCAGATCTTTGCCTGCGGGCGCAATTGACTCGACCACCTGCAGAGTGAAATTAGCCGCGTGCTTGCGCGTACTGTACTGGAGAAGAAGCTCTCTGGGAATTGCATCAGGCTCTGCGACGTTGCTGAGGAGTGCCTCACCCTTGCAAACGCTGCTCCGAATCTCTGGAACAATATATCTGAAGTGTGCAAGCTGTTCATGCCGACATCGTGCGCGGCCGGCAGAACAAGGCGCCTGAAGGGCTTCGCCGCAGCTACGGACCCCAACGGTGCAATGGTGGACATCCATGCCGAGATATTCGGACTGACCGTTACATAGAACTGATCCCAGTACGGAAGGCCGGCGATGTTGCCCTTGTGAGGCGCATCGTAGAAACAGTGCGTCACACAAATGTCGTTGCTGATCAACGAGGTCTGGTCGACCAGGGTCGTCATGGTCCCCTGGCCCAGTGTTCCAGTGATGGCGTTGATCTCGACCCATTTGTTGAAGACTTCACGGCCATTTTGCAGAACCCGACAACGAAAGATGCCGTTGAAATAGGGCGGAGTCGTGTCCTTGCGCTCGAGCTCGAGATGGTCAATCGTGAACCGCTTCATGCCCGATTTGATCAGTGGCGGTTTTCCAGGAACAGAGAGCTCGATCGAACATCCAGAGACACAGTTGTAGGTATAGCATTGTATGCCTTTCGAGGGGTTCAGAAAGTCAATGTCTGGTAGCTTCAACTGGGACACATCCAACCCGGCCATGGCGTCCTCTTTACCGTGCATCGCGGCAGAACCAGAACATGCGGACGGTATGGTAGATGATCGTGGGCTTCGAGCGCACGTCTTCCTCCGAGTAGGTAAATACCCAATGTCGTAGCTATGCTCACCGACAAGCTGATAGGCCCGGTACAGCCATCGTCTTTGGGTCAATGCATGGCTTGCGCGAGGGTGACTCTTGTGAGCAAGCGAGCTGAATCCGAGCTCGGACGACGACTTATGGTGACGTTGACTCGATGACAGCGAAGCATTCCACGCGGCGTCCGTCCCGAACTGGTCAAGGTTTTAGTCAAATCAGCCTGTAGCGACGGGCCACGTCAGGGGTCGAATGCTCAGGAGCGTGGCGCCGCGAGGAACCAAGCAACCCAACGACCTCAGAAGTGGAAAGCGAGCTGAAGCCAAACCCGTCGGCTCGAAATGGTCCAGCGGACCCTCCGCCTGATAACTGTGGCCTCTAGACCTCCACGAGATAGGGTGCCAGGAAGCCTGGGTCGGCAAGGATCGAAGCTGTTATTGTGGGAGAGGTGATTATATCAATTCCGAATTCCCCGAGGCTATCCCAGCACTATAGCGCTCTTGTTCTAGCCCTCATACGAATGAATATAATCCGAGCAGTAGTGATAACTATACTTTTGCATGAAGCTCCGGAGTGGCGATCTGTATCCGTCTTCCAAGCTTGTGCGCCAGAACTTTCACGCTTCAACTCTTCTGCTTCCTCTTCATCATGACAGCCTTGAATGGATTCTTCGCCTTGAACCTTAAGAAAGTACATGCGTAGACGACAGCATAGTTGAACATGATGAACGCGACGAAGATGCCAAAGTCCCGCCAGATATGGGAATAGAAGACGGAAAACCCACGTCCGAACTCGTCGCCCGTCGCATATTGGCAGAACTCGCACAGTCCCTCCGATCCCACCTGGACATAGCCTCCGGCTTGGCTGATGTACTGTCGCGTGTACGATTGACAGGTCTGGCCGGGGGGTGCGCGGAATCGGGCAAATTCCCCCTGATTGCATCGGACAGGTTTATTGTGGATTATGGCTGCCAGCATTGCTTCGAGGAGGTAGTGAAACGGTGTGAGCCAGTACATCCAACTTCGCCAGAAATACGGCAACTGTGCGGGCGGGACGACCACACCACAGAAGCTGACCACGAAAAGGAAGAACAATGGCACCAGTAGACTGGCGAGGAGTTCGTTGGGCGAGAGCGAGGCGATAGCCTGTCCGAAACTGACATAATACAGCTCGAAGAGCAGGATGTTCAGCAACAGGAAGCCAGAGGTGAAGCCAGAGGTCGACGACCGGTACCCGGCGATGCCCCACCACCAGCAACAGTAGAAGATAGCTCCGGCGAGCAAGGAGTAAGGGATCTCGACCAAGACCGAGCCGGTAGTCCAGGCAAACCAGCTGTAGATCTTGGCGTTGTTCTCCCGCGACTCGAAGATGTTCCGAGACTTGAGGAAGACCGGTTGTAACTGTTGGATGAGGGGCGGAGAAATGGTGAGCACCAGGAACACTGCAAACAGGCGGGATTGCATGTCGATCGAGGCGAAGCCAAGGTGGTAGAAGGTGAAGCAGATGAAAAGCCCCGTCATGATGTGAAGCATGAACTTGCCAACGATATAGTTAGGGGTGCGCTGCACGATATCAGTCACAAAGCACAAACCAAACTCAAAAGGGGGGGGGGACACCTGGGACTCACCCAATACGCCACAAATGATCTCTTGACCACAGCCAGAGTCTGTGTCGTAAGTGGCATGGCGTACTCTCGGTCGTCTGTCACGTTCTTGCTATGCTCGACATGCTTTCGGCGTTCAATCATTTCGGTGATCTCGTTGGATCGTTCTTGATAGTTCCTGCTCTGTTCCCAAACATCGCCCCAGTCTTTGCCCTTATAGTTGGGATCGCCAGCACCAATCGCCTCCAGCATGTACTCTGCTGGGTTCGCATCAGCCGGACACTTGGGCCCACCATTCTCTTCAAAGTAGTGTATGAGGTCATGCGAATCATGGCCAAGCGGGCCATGATAGACAACTCGGCCCCCAGCCTTGAGTAAGATGAGCTCGTCGAAATGCTCGAACAAGACGGCCGATGGCTGGTGGATAGTACAGAGAATGGCCTGACCAGCATCGGCCAGTTTCCGAAGAAACCGAACAATGTTGAAGGCTGCCCCGGAATCGAGCCCAGAAGTCGGTTCATCTAGGAACATGAGCAGCTCCGGCTTGCTGGCGAGCTCAACACCGATGGTCAACCGCTTTCTCTGTTCTTGATTCAGTCCTTCGCCAATCTGCCCAATAGTGGCGCCCGCGATATCCCGCATTTCCAAAAGGTCGATGATAGTCTCGCAGTAGCTGTACTTTTCCTCAATCGACACCTCTTTAGGCTGACGAAGTAGGGCCGAGAACTGCAGTGCTTCCCTGACCGTCGAGGTGGCCTCATGGATATCCATTTGCTCGGCAAATCCGGTGGCTCGCTGAAACGACTTGGGCAGCTGTCGGCCGTCCACAAGGAACTCGCCCGTCACCGTGCCAAAATTGAGGCGCTGCGCCAATGCATTGAGAAGAGTTGTCTTCCCAGCACCACTCGCGCCCATCAACGCAGTGAGTTTCCCAGGACGAACATACCCTTGCACATTCTGCAGAAGCTTCCGTTCGCCCTTCTCGTATGGAATCACGTAATTGATATCCCGAAAGGTGTAGACTGTCTCGTTCTTCGCGACCTGATCAACTGGGCCGTCGTCCTGTTTTGTGTTTGGTAGCTCCTTGCTTTCACTTTCCGGACTCATCATCTTTTCCACCGTGGTCTCTTGTGTAGAGCTGCGAGATTCTTCATCACCATCTGCTTTCTTTTCTCTTCCACCAGTCTCAATGGATTCTTCCATCCTCTTCGGAACTTGACCACGTTTAAAGACGGTGATGGCGCCGCCTCCGGCGTTTGGCTTCA
This sequence comes from Cladophialophora carrionii CBS 160.54, assembly GCF_000365165.1. Classification (NCBI taxonomy): domain Eukaryota; kingdom Fungi; phylum Ascomycota; class Eurotiomycetes; order Chaetothyriales; family Herpotrichiellaceae; genus Cladophialophora; species Cladophialophora carrionii. Next base: position 234,078 of record NW_008481827.1, on the reverse strand, counting down.
TGATCTCCATCCCGAAGGCGGTGACTGCGAGAAAAAAAGCGAAGAAGGCCCAGAGAATGCCAAAATTTCGCCACAAATGCGAGCGGCTGTACCCAAAGGCTTGTTGAATGTAACGGGCACCATCGACGTAGGTCCGTCCAGGCTGGCTACCAGCCAATGTACACGACTGATACTGAGGTGAGACATCCGGACCTTGTGGCACAAGGCTCGGCGGTACACAGTCCATGATGAGACCCGTGAACTCGTTCGACATGAGACACTCGAAGCCGTACTGTATCCAATTGATCCTTCGAAGCCAGCTGAACCAGACTCGCATTTGTTCAGGTGGGATAAGATAGCCCGTATATACCACCAAAATCTGGATCGAGACGCCGGTAAAGCGCGTCGCGTCGTCGAGGGTTTTGCACAGAGCGGAAATGGCGCGGAAAAAGGCATAGGTGACCATCGTGACGATCCAAATGATAAGACAGGAGATGAAGAATTGAGAAGCGGAGGCAGCAAGCCCACCCATCCAGTATATGATGATGTTGAATAAGAGGACTTGAATGGCAACCAACGGTACGTCGACCACCGTTTGCGCGAGAGCATAGGCTGCGGGGCGGTAGAAGGAAAACGATTTGTGCTTCAGCAAGATCGGTTTCGATGCGAAAGCGGCCGTCATTTCGGCCAGGGCCAAAAGGGCATTGAAGAGGAGGACGAGGAAGATAGCGCCACCTCTCGGAAAGGCACCAGCAGTTGTCTTTGGCATCTGAAAGAACAAGCTGCCGACGATAAGTCCCTGTTAACAGGTCAATCACACACCAGATACTTGGAGAATACAGGCCCGTACCTGGAAAACAATACCGCCCCATTTGCCGACCAACGAGGCTCGATCGCCCAGCATGACAAGGAATTGTCGATGGGTGCATGCAAGCACCTGCTTGTGGAAGGGAATCGCATAATTCTTCTTCTTGTTTTTCTTGGACCTATTTTCGTGACGGACAGTCCGTTGTTCCTCCAGGTGAGCCTCGAAATCTCGGATGTCTTCTAGATTGCGTTGGTAGGCATCCGAATTCCGGTACAAGGACGCAAAGTCGTTTGCGTTTCGAGGAATCCGATTTTCCCAACCTTCCCGGACAGCTCTTTCGTGAGCGTCGGTCACTGAAGTGAGGAAGTCGGCAGTCGTCCATCGCGGCTTGCACTCGAAACCAAGGTCCATGAAGTATTGCTTCGCACGATCTGCTGGTCCAAAGTACAGACACTTCCCCTCGTGAATGAGCAGGACTTTGTCAACCAATTCGTATAGGGATTCTCCGGCTTGGTACAGAGAAACTGCAGTCGAGGTGTGTGCCATATTCGTGAGAGCTCGAATAGACTGAACGTATTCCAGAGCAGTACTGGCGTCGAGGCCCCGACTCGAGTTGTCCCAGCCCTGAACAGAGGCTCTGGTAATCATGGCTGTAGCGATGTCAGCAAGTCATGACCCTCTTGGACGTATAGCCTACCTTCTGCTATGCTCACACGCTTCTTTTCTCCGCCAGATACTCCTCGGACGAATTGATCACCAACTTTGGTGCCGAGGGTATGCTCGATCCAAAACAACTTGGTCACGACCCTCAAGAATTCTTTCATATAGTCTGCCCGAGACTCACCTTCCAATCTCGATTCCTTACCTGGTGTCCGGGTCTGAAGAGCAAACATCAAGGTACGCTTGACCGTCAGAGTAGGATAGTGCAGATCGTCTTCGGGGTTGTAGATGACTTCTCCTCGAAAGTCCTTTCTCATGGTCTTGGCATCAGTACCGCCGTAAGTGACATCCCCTTCAACTGCTTCGAAACCCTCACGCTGATTGCAGAACGTCTTCAGGAATGTCGAACAACCAGACCCAGGTCTGCCCAGAACCAGTAGCATCTCGCCCGGTCTGACGCAACCATCGAAATGGCTGAGAAGTTCACGGACTGGGGGCTTGCCACCCGCAGCTTTGGCACCTTTTGTAAAAAGGGTCCTCAGCGCCCGAGGTAGGCCCAGGAATATGTCGCCAACTGTTGGCTGCAGACTGGCACCGAGTCCGACACCCTTGACTGTTAGATCACGGAAGATGACACCACTGTGACGAGTCTTCTCCTCTTCGCTATGTTCTTGTCGAGCTTTGCCAAACATGCGGGACATGAGTCTCTCTATTTCATCATTCTCTTCCTGGAGCTCGCCATGAGATTTGCCTGAGGCACTGGTCCGCCGGCGTGACAAGGCGGTGAACAGGTCATCCTCAGTCTGTATGCTCTTCCGCTGATGTAGACCCGGGCGCTTTTCCCGAGCTGATGGTGTCGTCGTTAGAGGCTCGAATCTGGAGTCGCGTCTTTCTGTCGGAGAATCATCCGATGTGCCTGTCGAGAACGAGCTCGAGGACAATGGGCGGGCATGGGAGTTGTTGGTGTCCTCGCGCGAAGCATTGCTTGAAGAGTTGACAGCTGTGGCGTCCTTGCTGAACGAAGGTGTCCCCTGGTCTTGAACCTCGGCCGATGAAGTCGCGGTAAAGTGTGCGCGTGGCGGGGGCTGAGGTAAGTTCTCTGACGCTGTGGAGCAATTCGACGTGTCTTCGATAGAACCTTGTGGATGGTCTTGTTGAGCGCGTTGCTGGTTGGGAGTATATGGCTGACCCGTAGATGATTCCGCGCGGGCTGAAAGAGAGCCACCAGGATTGCTCCTATCTGTCGGAGCCGGCTGGTCCATGGTGGATTAAGGACCGCAAAGGTATAAGTCGCTGTGCGTTTGTATCTCAGGTGAGGTCAATTTGAGCCACACGACACCATCATGAGAGCTGAAGAAACAGACGGCTATTGCGGGATAAATACTGCAGGAATAACATGCGAGTCCGTAGGAATGAAGCCCACAGGTCGGTGATACGGTGATACAGTGACAGCCTACCTGACAAGAAGCCGTTTGAAGAGAAGAAAGGCTTCGAGAGAATACAGTTGTCACTGCCATATGGTGCGTGCTTGCATCGTCGACGTAAGTACGAGTACGAATGCTCCAGGTGGGACCCGGCGCAGCTGGGGAAGGCGCAGCCCGCGACTGCTGGATCTGTGTGATCCATTCCGAGATGAGAGCATAACTGGTCCGGGGGGGGAAAGGTAGACGCGATAGACTGGCACGATGGTTGGATGAACTGCTTGTTTGTTATGGCCAAGCCGTGTCTATGACGAGATCTTCCTGTCGTTCGGATCTCCAACATGCCGATCCCGGCGCATCTGCCAAGGCTGCAGCCATCAAGCCTCGCAGATGGAGATGGAGATGGACTGGTGGTGACGACTCGATATGCGCTCTTGTCGGCTTCGGAGGTGTTCGCTCCGAATACCCGCGCGTCTTGGCCTCCAGAATTTCAGCCGGCCCGTCGCACATCCACCTGTAGCTGGAGTAGGATGCGAATCGTACGGTGTCCAGACAGATACGCCAGAGCAGCAAAGAGACGGAGCGCCTGCCGAGGCCAGAGTGGCTTCCATCTACCTCAGACGACTCTGGCGGCAGGTTTCCTCGCGAAAAAGTCACTCATCTTCTTCATCCCGGAGACATCGACCTTTTTCAATGCGCGCACCCCGTTGGATTCTCCCAACCTCTTCCGTTTGTCCTCTTCCTCCTGTTTCCTCTTCTTCTCGGCTCTTAGCTCGGCGGTCTCATCGTCTTCCAAACCCCTCTTCCGGCTGAAATCGCTGATAGACCTTGACAATAATGCTTCGGCTCGGAGTGCTGCTAGCGAACTAAGGTGACCATCGAGAGGAGCAAAATCGATCGGGGATCCTTTGGCAGCAAGCCGGGCTCTTATCCTGTCCGCTATCGCGTTTGGCACGTAGGATTCAAGGAGGAAGTCTAACACAGTCCGTCTCTTTTGCAGCTCAAGTAGCTCCGGAGATATCGTTTCGGGGACGACTGTGCTTACGGAGGTGGCGGTTGAGGCTTCTGAAAATACCGCCGAGGGTGCTATGCTTGCAGCAGAAGACTGAGACTCGAACACCTCCGAGGCACTTTCGTCGTCTTCCTCATCGTCTGGCGCTGTTGCATTTGACTTGGTTTTAATTGCGGATATGGTCGTGTCTTCCCGTTTGACGCTCAGTATAGGTGCTTCCAAGGCTCTCGTCACGAACTTCTCTTCCAACGTAGAGGGCAAACCCCGTGCCATGGCAGCATCAGCTTTCTGTATCAGCATCCGCAGTACTTTGTCTTCACTGAATCTGAACATTTGCTCATCTCCTGCTTGTATGGTGTCGCAAAACCGGGACATTGCCTCCTCCACCATACGTCTGCCATGTTCGAGCAAGTATCTCAGGTGTTTGTTCTCACGCATGTGCTCCTCAAGCAAGTCGTCGATTGGCTGGAATAGGTTTCTGCCTGTAACGAGGGGTAGGATAATGAAAGCAAGGTCAAACGGCGTTGCGACGAAGAACTCGGCGGTCTTGCTGACATAGCCCTCCTCACAAGAGAGACTCGCTTCAGTTGCAGCTTGGGACTGGTCTAAGTGATCTGCTACGTGACTCTCGGCGCGATCAGGTTCGAGTGGTGTGAACAGTAGACTCCGGGGATCTGCGGAGGGTGGGCTGACTTTTGTGAAGTGATATAGCCCTTTTTCCGGGCAAAACAAGAACCGCTGAGCGTCCGGGTCGCGGGGATGGCGCAAGAGTATGAAGCGGGATTGAGTGGGTGTGTCTTTCGGGAGGATGAAATGCTTTAACGGATTTTGTTGTGGGCTGTCAGTGGCAGCGTTCGTCTTGGAGGAGGATTTCTTGACTGGACTCTTGGAGCCTGAGCGTGTTGTGATTGCCATGATGACCCTAAGTCGTCCCCTGTGCACGGTATTGGAGTCGTGGTAATAAGTACAAGTATGCCGTTGGATGCAGAGACTTGCTCGCTTGACAGTCGGCCTTTCACCCCTCGCAGCCTCGCGACACGCGTGCTCAGCGCGTCACGGCCAGCCAATCGGGGTCCAGCCTTCTCCGCAATCCATCGTTTTGTGTTCACTTGAAACTGTGTGTTGAAGACTGTCACAGAAATGAGTAGGTGTATGAACTCAAGCGCATGGTCGTTGCAGAGCCATTGGCGGAGTCCTTCCCACTTCACAAAGGATTGAGTCTGCTCTAGCTGGGGCCTAATCCACCTGAACAAACACCAGACACTTTCAACCCTGAATCAAGTCTCCCAAGGATGTCTTCTGGTGGACCATGGCCTCCAGTCTCACCTCATGCGGCGCTGCTGAGTTCTCCAAGTGGCCGCAAGAAGTACGAAGCCTATAAGAATGATACATCGTCAATGCAGCGCTCAGCGACAACACCTAGCCTGGTGGACAGACTGCGAGCGGCACGGACGAACAATGATTTCCCCCCTCAACACGAGAGTCCTGAGGATGACGAGGATGAAGAGACGCTACAACTGAAGCTAGCAGCGATTGAGGCAAAGTTGAAGCTGAAGAAGCTGCAAAAAGACAAAGCTCGCGCTGCAACACCAGGAAGGGCCTCCTCCAGGCCTGGTTCGGCCCATGGACCGCCGGCTCCTCAAGTTGAGGTCAAAGCCTCCCCTACCAAACGAATACAGGCTACACTTCCAAAGTCACCATCTCGTGTCTTGCTGGGTATTGATAAGGGAATACGTGGCGCCGACATTTCGCTCAAAAGAGCCAGTACCGTCACAGGGAACCGTTCCATGATCAACTCATCAACCACCCTCACCGACCGACCTACCTCTCGGTCTTCAGCATTTAACTCGACTCGCTCTGCAACTTCCACTCGGACAGCCACCAGCAGCGAGTGCAGGAAGACATTCAGTGAACGTATGACCGAAGCTCGAGAACGGGAAACCACCATCGAACGACGCCGTGCGACAACAGTCCAAAACCGCCGGAGAGGTTTCGTTTTGAATCAGGATGAGCTCGAGAGCTATCGAACAGCAGCGGCCGAAACACGTGGGCAGGGAGCCTCGAAATCACCCACGCGACAATACTTTGAGTACAGCCGCGACCAAGTTCTCACCGCTGCAGCAGAAGCACACAGCGGCACGCAACATCTTAAAAAGAGTCGAACCATGCCTGACCTGCGAGCTTCTCCTTCAAAGGACACGGGCCAGCCCTCAAGACATGAAGGAGCCGCCAACTTGTTCGAAGACTTCTCCGGCTTACACCTGACCTCCCGAGTCCTTCCACATTCTTTCCTCAGACGCACCCTTCCCACCGAGACATTCACAATCTACCGTATTCCCGACCTACTCAAGAACGTGCAATCCCCCGACTACGAACTCCCGGAAACAGTGTGCGACTACGTGGTTTTCGCCGTCATTGCCTCCAAATCCTCCCCCATGGACCACAAGAAGATTCCCAACCAACGAGATCCCGACAAATCCACCGTTGGCACGAGGGACTGGGAGAAACGATGGGACGATGGCTCGCACAACAGCCGACGCTTCATGGCCATCACCCTTACAGACTTGGCCTGGACAATTGACCTGTACTTATTTGGCACGGCGCTACCGCGGTACCACCGCCTCACTCCTGGCACGGTTGTAGCGATCCTCAACCCGGGCATAATGCCGCCCAAGCCAGGAAAATCCGACACCGGGGCATTCTCCCTGTCGCTGTCCGACGACAGCGACACAGTTCTCGAGATCGGCCACGCGCGAGACTTGGGCTACTGCAAAACGCTGAAGAAGGACGGCAAGGAATGTGGCAGCTGGGTCAACACCGCGAAGACGGACATCTGTGAGTGGCACCTGAACGCCGAGATCCAGCGAACCAAGGCCGGGAGGATGGGCGTCAACACCGGGTCCAACGGGTTTGGAAGGCGGGAGAATCGGCCGATGACGAGGAATGAGGATCGCGCCCACAAGGGGTTGCTGAACAGAGATGGGAGAAAATTCGACCGCGAGACCGGCGCACATTATTACATCGCCACTACGGGACCGAAGGGTGGCGGCGGCGCGGCGCGTGATACTGGTCGTGGTGGTGCCGCCAGTCCGGACGACCCGTTCATTCAGGCCGTCGAGGGAGAATTATCCCGACCGAGCGACCGGAATGCCCGCCTGCGGAGACGCCTGGCCGCGCAAGCCAAAGAGAGGGAGATTGCCGAGAAGCTCGGCTCGAGAGAACACGGCGGGTTCGGATTCGACAGTGCTGGCGCCGAGTATTTGCGTCGCAAAGCGAAACAACTCGGCGAAGACAACAAAATAAAGGCTGTCGGCGACAACGGTCTGGACGATGCCTCGAGCAAGGGTTCTGCCGCGATATCAATGGCCATCCTTTCCAGCGGGAGTACTACGAAGGAGAATCGAAAGCGCACCGCTGCAGATGTCCGTCTGTCGCCAGTCAAGAAAACACGTTTCGTCACGGCCAAGGGCATCCGCGAGGCTGGAAGAGACAGTCTGGGCGCACCAGGTCACACAGTGGCCGCTCACGGTAGTGACAGTGAGGACGAGTTGGAGATTGTATGAGTGTTTGCTTACCAGTGTATGAGAATCACGAATTTTGGTTATCCCTGTCCGCGGTCGGCAAGTCAGCAGGTTCAAATAGCCGCCTGATTATGTATTTGGTACAATGAGGCGTCGCGATGCTTTGCACCACCTTCCTTTCCGAAGCAATTGCACCATATGATGTCGAACGATCTGGAGTTTCTTACTCTCTTTTTCGGCTTCAATCTTCTTTCTGCGAGAGGTTCCACTGGAGCCGGGAGAGAGTTTCTGTGGCGCCGGTGGAATCATGCCAGGACGCCATAATTATTCCACCCACCGAATCGATTTGTAAAGCTACTCAGGAATTGCGTTGTTAACCTTGTCAGGAATTAATGCCACTCGAACCGTCACCAGTAGCGACCTCGTCTTCAGCGGTGTCGTTCAGTTGGAAGTCCGAAAGGTTGGCATACTAGTGGTGACCGGTGGCGCGCGCGGCTGGTGATATGTATTCGCGTGGGCTTACCTCGAGCTCGTAAAGGACCCACAAGCGTTGCGAGACGTAAGTAGGTATGTGGTCGTTGCCTCTTGGAACAGCTTCAACTGCTTGTGGACAATCTTCACGTTCGACCACGTGCCAGGACGAAAACATGGGAGGCATGAGAAAAGTCGGGCTTAGTTGGCTGTTCAGACTCGCTCGAGATTTAAAAAGAGTCCCCTCAGCTACTGTCATTGACAAGTTCCAGCACCAAAAAAGATAGTCTAGCACAATGTTTTCCAGGTCTTCTTCCACCATGGCCAGGTCTTCCGGACCCTGCGCTCCTCCTCCAGGATCTGCTGGAGATTCTCGACCTCTCGTCGACCGCTCGTGATATCGATCTCTCCGGCCCGCCTGATCTTCGTCCTATACCACAGCTTGTATCCGAGGTACATGACAATGACGATTGGGGCGGCGAGGTAGACCTCAAAGAACCCCTTGACAAGTTCAGAGGCAGACATTTCGGCATAGCCGACAGGAGCGATACCGGTCCAGAACTGCGCAACGAGGATGAGGCAGTTCATGATCAGGCCGATCCAAGAGCCATAGACTGTAGCCTGTGATTTGAAAGCGAGTTCGTCGAGGGTGTGGCCGGCCATTCGCCAGGCCCTGCGGAAGCGAATATGGCATAAGCAGATCGTTCCCCACGTGAAGATGGCGGCCAGACCACTGATTGCGATCATCCAATTGAAGGCCTCGCCGGATGTGTCCGGTCCAGCCGCAACGATGTAACACAGGAATCCAAGAAGCGACGAGACGATGATAGCAACCAGAGGGCGCCCTTCCCGGTCGACGTAGCCTAAAATCTTGGGGGCCTGACCCATGTCGGCAAGCGCAGCAAGCGTACGGCTTGCACCGTAGACGGATGAGTTTCCAACGGACAGTACGGCGATCAGGATGACGACATTCATGATGGACGGAACGGCATCAATGCCGGCGTTGCGTACCGCGATGACGAAAGGGGAAGCATTGGCATCGGCCGAAGAGTTGCCGTTGAGCAACATTGGATCGTTGGAGGGCACGAGAACGCCGACGACGGTGAGTGACACCATGTAGAAGAGGGCAATGCGCCAGAAGACCTGCTTTACTGCGGTAGGCAGAGCAAGGCGCGGATTCTCCGTCTCAGCAGCGGCAAGACCGACCAATTCGGTTCCACTGAATGAGAATGCGGCAGTCACAAAGACCGAGCAGAGGCCTTTAAACCCGTGATTCTGGGATCTTGTCAGCGGCCGGTAGGGATCCAGAAGCGTCTCGAGAACTCACGAATGCACCCGGATCGTACCAGTAGCGTGCCCCGATATATCCTTGGCTCCCAACTCCACCGGTGTTGATGACAATTCCGAGAATGATGAAGCCAATCACCGCGAGGACTTTGATGATCGAGAAGACGAACTCAGCCTCGCCGTAACCTCTAACGCCAAAGAAATTGATGAGGATGATGGCGACCAGAAAAATAGTGACCCAAGCGGCTCCGTTAGTGCCTCGACTGCCGGGCCAGAAGTCGAGAGTGAGCGATGCGGCAACGATTTCAAGCGGGAGCGTCACGAGCCACTGAAGCGCGTAGCTGAAAGAAACGGTCAGTCTCCCACGTGTCAAGTCAGGTCTCTGTCACTCACTTCCAGCCCATGGCAAATCCCCAAGCTTCGTCCACGAAACGACTGGCGTAGACGGAGAACGCTCCCGCAACAGGATATTGGACTGCAAGTTCGCCGAGAGCATGAGTGGTGCAGTACAAGGTCAGGCCGATCAGACCATATGCGAGAACCAGGGACGCTGGGCCACCGCTTGCGAGGGCAGAGCCAGAACCAACGAATAAGCCGGTGCCTATTGAGCCGCCGATGGCAATCATTTGCAGGTGTCGTTGTTTCAACTTCATGGCCAAGGCTGGCTCTGCGGGAGGTTGATCCTTGAGGATGCGGCCATTGGCGTCGATGGCTTGAGCGGTGACGCGAGCATTGGGGTTCCGTTTGAAGCCGTCGAGGAAGCGACCGACAGCGGTCGAAGCACGAGGATATTCAACCTTGCCCTCGGACACCTCGGAGCTCCCAACAGGGCTACCTGCCCTCGCTTCAAGGTCCTTTTCCATGACAAGTGTCTGTCTGGGGCGCGTAGAGAGAAAGCTAGCGAAGCAATGAATCCGAGGGATGAGGACAGGCACGTACCAGCAGGGGACGCATGGCTCTAAAATAGATGTCTAGCAGTGGGGTTTCGCGCAGGCGTCGGCAAGATGCGATGATCGTCGACGGCGAACAACAAATGAGAGCCATGATGGCGATCAATTACAGCGGAGTCTGTGAAAAAATTCTGTGGGTTGGAACGAGGAAAAACCGCACGAGGAGATACTGCAGGCCGTCCGGCAAGGCTACCTTCTCACTGGTACTGCTACGTTGAGGGTACGCAACCTTAGATAAGCGCACAAGGTGTGGATGGCGTTCTGGAAGGCTATTTGGTTGTGGCAAACACAAAGTTGGGTGGTAGGAGCCGTCTCCGCCGTCAGCCTCATGGACAAGCTCGCTGAGGTGGAGCTGTAGATTGTGGACAAAGGGCGCAGGGTAGCAACCGATCGCTCCGGCGGTGCTCACGGACCCTTGACGGCTCGAAGCCCATGCTAGCAGGCGTTGCACCAATTGCGATAAAAAGGAAACATGTTGCTGGTGGGCGGAATTCTCGTCGAGCTGTGCACAACAAAGCGCCGCATCACCAGAATCTCGGTGTGAGATGAGCGAATTCTCAGGCAGCTGAAGAAAAATTTCGAAATGCGTCCGCCAAGGCGAGGCTGCAGCGGAGAAACGCCGGCTTTCGGAACGGAAAAAACAAGCTCCGCGAATAATGAAATTTCTGGCATCAGCCTCGATGGTCGCAACAGGGTCTGCCTCAAAGCGACCGGCCTACCATTGAGTCGCAGAGCTGCTGTGCTCGATGCTACGAGGTATGCGATGCCGTACGTGGGTAGCATAGCTCATGATAAACTCGGTCCCAATAGCAGCGGAAGAATGCTCTGCCCACATGTACCCGGTATCTTTTTTGTCCCTCACGGTCTGATCTTTCATCCCCACGAAAAGGGGCATGTGCTTCTCTGCAATCGGCTAATGGCTACGTCTCAACCAGTCTTTCTCCTCCGGATGTTGGGACGAATAACCCTGGGGCTCAGTCTCGCTGCCATGTACAACAGCTTTCGGCTTGGTGCCAGGCAGAGCAGGCAGCAACAGGATCTTGACCAATTAACGCGGAGAAGGTTGCAGCGAAAGGAAGTTACGCATCGTATTGCATACGAAGCGTTCACGAAGCGGAAACAGTATTGCCCGGCTTCACAGCTCCAACGGCATATATTACCCATCTCCCTATCTCTCTTCTCGAGCTGAGTCCTCTCGATTGCACACCTGGTACAGAATCCGCTGTCTGAGACAACCGAAACCACAACATGGCCGAAACCTGGAGTCCCCCAAAGGACGGCACCCCATGCTGGATCAATGTCCTGGCAACTGATGTCCAGCGAGGTAAACATCCGCGCCAAATGTCGAACTCTCTGAAAACAGGGCTAACGATTGCCTTTTGCTTGTAGCCAAGGCTTTCTACGGCAATGTGTTCGACTGGCGCTTCAACAGGACAACAACGGCCGATGGACGCACTCTCGATCCAACAGAGATCGCCATGTTCGAGGTTCCTGGTCAGCCCTGCCCCGGTGGTGGAATCACCCGCGTCAGCGAATCCGAGTGGGCCGCCTCGCACGGCAAAGGTGGAGTAGTCCTGTATCTGTATGTGGATGATATCAACTCGTATGAAAAGGTGAACCGTTGTCCATCTGCGCAAGGGTGGTGTACGAGTAGTTGCTGATGGGTGACGTAGAAAATCGTGGAGGCAGGTGGCAAAAGAATGACAGAGATCATGCCAGAAGGTGACATGGCCGTTATGCAGCACTTTGAGGACACAGAGGGCAATTACCTTGGGATTTATAGCATGAAGAAGTAGGAGAAATGGGAGAGGCGGCTGAAGGGAAGACGATCCCTCGCTGTTTTGAGCATATTGTCCAGTACCAGCTGGAACAATGTCGCACTCAGCTTCCATCCGAAAGCTTTCTTGATCTGAAACGAATCGCTCCAGCTGGGAGATCGACCGCAATTGACACGAGCGTTGCAGCTTGGTCCATTTCCAGTGTTTTCCCAACAGTGTAATGCTGGCGACATGAGACGGCCGCAGAGACCTCGGGACGTACTTTGCTCGACAATGTGTGGCCCTTCACAAGACCATTTCTGAGCCTGGTTGAACATCACAATTATTCACGACGAGCACACTCACATGTATTTCAGCATTTCTTGTCTTCCTTGTTCAGATGTGCGCTCGGACCATCGAGTGGCAAGAGCATTGTCCCTCTTCTTTTCGAAAGGTTTGTCACGGCCGTGGGTACGCAGTGATATTCTCGGATAGCGGGCGAGGGATGGGGTCTGGCAGTTGAGGTGACTGCGTCAAACATTGCGGCCATTCTGTAAATAACGATGAACAAGTGGTCGGGCGTCGGATGGGACGACGCATCCCGACCTACTGGGTACATGCAAAAGCAACCGGTCGTTGTCAAGAAGCGAAGGAATCCATCCCCGACCTAGTGACAGCTGCCAGACCTCTTGCAAGGGCCTGCTTGGACTGCGTCATTGGCCGAGAGTGGGCAAACCCAAAGAGAGCTGCAGGACGGCGCGGTGGCCCCGATTGGAAAAAGGACGTCCGGCGCAGGCGGGCCGCGGGGCAAAAACATGCCAAACTCTGAAGGTTCCTGCGGTAGGTTCATACCCGGAGTCGGAGTTGCGAGGTTCAGAACAATCCAGACGAGGAGTACAGTAGGAAGATGCAACGATAACGGCCTGATGGCAGCAGCCCTGATTCTTCGTGCTGTGCTTGTAATTAACGACTACTCTGTGCTGATCACCTTGATTTCGCTTTGAGGCCGATCCCCTCCAGCCTCGCATCACGTCGTCACCTTTCGCACTCGGCACCGCAGGCAATTTCTTCTGAGACTCGGTAAGCGCGGCAGAGTGCTCGTAAGTCCTGCACAAACTTCGCACTGGGCCCTTAGCTGCAGGTCCCGACGGAATGGATGAATTCGCATCTTCCGCGCCTATCATGGCTGTCCGTTGGCTGCTTGGAGATGATCCTCCCTCTCGCGTGGCAGCTGAACCTTCCGCACAATAAGCCGGCCTAGAGGCGTTCTAAGCTTGATACAGGTGAAAAGGTGGTGACGGTCGCCTGGAAGGCACCAACCACGTCGCCGCCCTCGATTGCTTTCCTTTCGGTGCTCTCTCATCACCCACACCAAAGGTCCCAAGTCCACCTGCTTTTCGATCCCGATACCACCATTCCGCTCCCTTTTGCCCTTCCACACTCTCTAGACATCCCCATCGTCGTTTGCTCGTCGCGAAAACCTTTTTGATCCTTCGTCGCATACCGAAATCTGGCAACTGATAGACACAGAAGCTTCCGAAAGTATCAACACGACCCAGCATCTGTCGCGTCGCAACCCAGTCAACTCGCAGGTAGTCGACTCGATACTGCTCGCGGAGCACCGCCATTTCCCGTCACACTACCCCCAGCCGACTTCCCTCGATCGCGGGTGATGCCATGAAGAGATCCTCTGCTAGCAGCGAACCTACCATTTTCCTTCGGTCCAGCAGCACATGACCATGATTCTCGATCGCAAACGTCGACATCCCCGCTGATGCTATGGCTGCTGCTATGGTCGCGTCGGAATCTTCCCTCAGCAGTCGCGTTTCCCTGATCTCTCTTGACCCGGCCATTGCCAGTCAGATCACCGGGACCACTCGGACAACAACCGCCCCTTCCGCCTCGCAACATGGCTCTAGCCCAAGAAAAAGCACAAAAACGCCCGATACTGAGGTGTCGCGCAAGCATGTGAGGAACAATTCTGCCCCGAGCGTCTCGGATAAGAGGGGACCGACTTCGCTACGGCGCGTGAAGGATAGTACGGAGGTCTTGAGACAGCGCTCTACAAAGTCCTCGAGCAGGAAGGCAAAACAGAGTCTGGAGCCGGTGTCCGACAACGTCCATGGACGCAACTTCATTGTCGGCAATGTCGGGACCGGAGGTGTCCTCTATCTGACTCCTTCAATGCACCAGAAAGCTAACCCGAGCCCTACCTCCGTTGCCTCGCCAGCACAATTGCCATCGACTGCACCAGCCCTGCTTAGCACTGGCGAAACCCCTGCTCTACCGAAAGAAAGGGCGTCTACCAGCAGGTCAGAGTCATCTTCCCAATCTCGACGAACCGCCTCGAAGCGATCAGCTAGGCCTTCGCGAAGACCCGCCGTCGTTCTCAACCATGGTCGGTCGCAGTCGTTCTCCACCGTCGAAGAGCACCGGCAGTCGCTGCTTGGGCCACAGGCCCGGACCGTAAGAATCGTCATACATCGCCCAGAAACAGCGAGACCGAGCACATCGCAAGATTCCACAAGGGAGCCCGCGCCAGAGCTGCATCCAACTCTGGAAGTTCCTATTCCACATTACCGCATCGGTACTTTCCGTCTGAGTTCCAATGGAACGCCCATGCTGCGGGGTTCTTCCTACACACCGGCCTCTGCCACGCCATCCGATGTTACGCCTACTACAGCGATCATGCAGGCAGAAGGTTACTTTGGCGGGCCTCCGCCTGCCAGCCTCAAAGCATTCGCTGGTCTCGAACCAAAGGAGACGGGCGCCATGGATGCTGCCTCCCTCCGACCACCGATGCCATTTCTGTCCCAGGGCACGTCTGCACCGACTGCCAGTTTGCCCAGTATGGTCCAACCGGAAGTATTTGACGACCTGACCCAGATCTACGACGATCCCTCCGTCGTCCGGTATTGCCAGAACGTGAGAGAGATCACAGCAGCTACCCCCGCCCGCATCATCGCTCAGATTTCGTCCGATTCATTCATGGACTACGACCTTGTGTCAGACTTCTTCCTCACATTCAGGTCATACATGTCCACCTATCAGGTGCTCGATCTGCTGCTTGCGCGACTGAGGTGGGCTATTGGTCGACTGGAAGACGATGGACGGATCATCCGAGTCCGCACCTTCGCTGCTCTTCGACATTGGATCCTCAACTACTTCATGGACGACTTCTTTCTCGATCGCCGCCTGAGGACACGCTTCTGTAGAGAGGTCAACAGATTGTACCTCGACGTCAAGGCGAGTCCGAAGCATGGGTTTAGTGATCTCAAGCTGTTGCGCGACTTGAAACGATGCTGGAATGGACGTTGTTCGTTGTGCTGGGATCCCGAGGACTTCGACTTGGACGGCGACCAGGACGAAGAGATTCATCCTGGAGGAGACGCGGACGATGACAGTACGCCGAAGTTGCAAACTACTATACAGCCTCCCCACATAAGACCCGAGTCCCCTCAAACTCCCGTGCTAAGAGGGCCGACTCACAGTTGGTTCGATCCAGACGCTGTCCTCAGACCCAGCCACGAACGCCAGGAGTCTAACAATTCGGGCCTCTTGAGTGACGGCAGCCTTCAAGCGAGTTCCTGCTTCGTCCCGAGGAACATTCTCCGGCCTGGCACCGATGACGAAGCTGCGCGGTCGAGAGCTCGCCATCCAGTTTCCGTCCAGTTGCGGCGAAAAAACGCTCCAGCGAATCTGCAAGTCATCACCCAACCGACAGCGGCACCGAAGTCGCTTGGCCATAGAAAAGGAGCAAGTTCAATCGATAGTAACCGAGAACCGACTCCACGCAAAGCCCAAGCTGACCCGCCAGTGCCCACGATAGATGAAGGCAGTATCATTCGGGGGCTGCTGTACAGCCCAAGCGCCCCGTTCGTACAGATCGCTTCCTCCCACTCGACCCAGTCGCTCGACAGGAGTGACACGTTACGAGTCGGCTCCAGAAGAGAGCCGGGTGGTACACAGTCAGCTGCACAACCTCCTGCGAGAAACATTTTTGGGTCATTACGGAAGGTGCTTGGAAACAAGCATGGCCAGCTTGATGTGACGCTTCTCACGGTCTCACAATCCGCCCAAGAAGTCCCCATTCGAGATCAAACATCACAGCTGCCGCTCAACATCTCCAAGTCCCACGATGAACTCCGGAACAAGACAACAGCAGGCATGCCGAGAAAAGGCGAAGTCCGTATTGACCTTCTCTCGGCAGCAGTCTGCCAGAATTACGAGACAAAGTTTCCTTCCAAGCATCGGATAACCTACGGACCACTTTTCGCCACGAATCCTGGTCTACGACCAGCTACGTCGAGCCAGGAAAGTCTTAGGCCGCAGCGAGCGGCTAGTCATGCTACTCGTCAAAGCGGTTCCATTTTGATTGTGGATGACACGCGTCTCGATCTGCCGTCGATGTCTGGTGCGCTCGCCATGGCAAATAAGGAGCTTGAAGTTATTCCGGCGCCCGTGCTTGTTGGTCCTCCTGGAACTGCTCTGGACGACCGCAAAGAGAGTTTTGACGCAGTCGCAACACAAAGAAGCTCAAATGTTCTTCCGCAATATGCAGAGACGCCGCCCACACAGGGCAGCCATGATACACTGGAGCAGGTGATGGTAGATTTAGCTGTTCCCGCCAGGACGTCGGAAGACAATGGTTCTATCTCTCCTAGGGTGGAAAGAACGCATTCTCCTACCACAGCCAGTTCCAGAACCGTGAAGGAAGAGCTCAGACACGCCAATACACCTGGAGCCGAGCCTGAACCCACAACCGTTCTGAAGAGCACAGAAGACCAAGACACAGAGGGAGAGGAATCTGAGTCCGAGCTGAAATTGCCAACCCAGACACTTAGGCGGAGACCAGGAGGAGACTTGCGTGGCGTTGAAAACGTGCAAGAGCTGGATCATGGTTTTCATCACACTTCCCTCGATACGGCCAGCGCAGTATCCGATTCCCCCCATGAATCCTTGCTTATCATGAAGACCGAGACTGCCAAGCAGGCTCCTCCAGTGGGGGGTCCCCCGGTTGAGGTTCCCCCAGCGCCCAAGCCTATTTCCTTAATCAACACTCACTCTTCTCAGCACCTTCGCCCATCGTTCGAGGCGGCGGTCGCCGGTTTCTCTGATATTCCCGACGATGAAGATGGTGGGCTCGAGGCTACTCTTTTGAAACTTGAGGGTCGTTATGAAAAGAGGTCACCTCCGATGGAGCAGCATCCCTTGGACGGCAATTCGAGGCGTCGATCGTTGCCCGAGCTTAGCCGTATCTCTCAGTCTCGACTTCAAGAGCATGCAGTCAATGTTGAAGCCCCAGTCGCTGGTACGTCTGTACATGTCCGTACGACGGTAGACGAAATCGCCTCTGAAGAGTCGAACGACGAGCCTCTTACTCCGGAACCAGTGGTGGCCGAAGCCAGGCCAGCAGCCTCGCGGAGGTCTTCGATCTATGGGCTACCGACCGAGTCTGTTGCAGACTCCGAAGAGTCGTATGGTTCTCTGCCGCTCTTGCAACGCGATGAAGGCCAGGAGAGTTCTCCTGTGATACCACATCCAAAACCCCCCACAGATTTACCACTCGTGGCTCCGGGATATTTCCCACAGGACCCGCCGCAGTTGTTTCACCTGCCGAAAGGACCTCCACCGAGTGGTAACAAGCACAGAAACAGCATTCCTCGCCCGGGCACGGCCAACGAGAGCGCGCACTCGTTCCTTCTTGACGAGGACGAGAATCTGTCGGATTTGTCGTCGGAGATTTCTGTCGACATCATAAACTATTCAGAGGTGGTCGACCGCTCGATCTCGCCCATGCTTGCAGCGCCGGGGACTGCTATCTCCGGCCTCGAGATACCGGCGCATCCTTTGACCTATGCGTCGGTCGTGGATCTAAGAATACCCACGCCACCAGAACAGGCCTCGGATCCAATACCGCGGGGCGAGAAACCAGAAAACACCAAGGCGACAAACACACGACAGCCATCTAAGCAGCAGGACTCTCTATCCACTCAGACCTTGGCACGTCTGCCCGCTGGTCCGGCGCACATGCCCTTTATCCTCGCCTGTGACTCGCAAATTCTTGCCCAACAGATGACACTGGTCGAAAAATCCGCATTATGTGAAGTCGAGTGGTCCGATCTGGTGGAGATGCGTTGGGATAGCAAGAATGCCGAGGTTGTAGACTGGGTCGAGTGTCTGTCAAATGGTAATATCCGGGGGATCGACCTGGTCAGCACGCGGTTCAACCTGGTCGTGAAATGGGCACTGTCGGAGATTGTCCTGACCCACGACATCCACGAGCGGGCTCGGGTTATCACCAAGTATATCCACGTGGCAGCACATGCGCGCAGGTTGCACAACTATGCGACGATGTTGCAGCTCACACTTTCCCTCACGTCTACCGATTGCACTCGTCTGTCAAAGACGTGGGCCTTAGTATCGAGCCCAGACAAGTCTCTACTCAAGCACATGGAGACCCTTGCACAGCCTTTGCGCAATTTTCACGACCTGCGAACGGAAATGGAGTCGGCCGACCTCAATGACGGCTGCGTTCCTTTTCTGGGTAAGCGACTTGAGCACGGCTCGTATGCGCGTCTGCTAACCCCTTCACAGGACTGTATATTCGGGACTTGACATATAATGCACAGAAGCCCAGTCACCTCCCCGGCGGTCGTAATAACGAGTCTCTGGTCAACTTCGAGCGTTATCGAAGTACCGCTGTGATTGTCAAGGGGCTACTGCGACTTATCGATGCCAGCTCCAGGTACAATTTCGAACCCGTCCCCGGGATTATTGAGCGATGTCTCTGGCTGGCCGCTCTGAGCGACGATCGAATACGTAGTGCAAGCAAAGCTCTGGAGGAGTAGGGGGAAGGTGTGGACGCCGATAGGGACAGCATAATGGCCGGGTACCGTCAGCTGTCACAGTTTTCATTGTTAGTTTCTGAGCGCTTCAGCAGGCGTGTTTGTCTTTATATGTTGTTATTTGCAGTCTTGCGTCTGGAAACCGGGCCAACCGTTCGAGTACTGGATAAGAGGAGGTTGGTTTGACAGCTGCGTGGGTTCGGGAGGAAATGAACAGGGTTATAGGTGTAGAATGGAAGGACACGAGACTGAAGCGATTCAGCATCCCATGGCGGTATCGTAGATATAATGTTGGATCCCCCCCAGTAGAGATACGCCTCGACTTTCGACTGTTATTCCGTTCAGATTGTTGAACAGAAGGAAAGTGTCAGAGACGGACAGGGGGAAGCCTGGGTTTCAGGTGTTATTGCGAGCTCTACCTTATGCAAGACTCGGCGACTGTCATCGGCATCTCGACCGCCAAGTGTCGCTCTCCATCAGCTGTGCCATGTTGTGGTCAGCGGCTGTGGCGAACGTCAACTCTGTCTTTCACTCCACACCATGTCCCTCGACAAACGGCCAGAGCTACGGCTGTATGACACGGGATCTCGTCAGTGGATCCAGCAGTGGCAGTATGTGCAAAGGATGAGCGTAGCCAGATGCACAAGGAATCCATTGGTCGTCTATGAACAAACCGTGCTCCATCATCTGCGATCCATTGTCTGCAAAGCAACCCTGCCATGACGAGGTATGTTTGATCGACAAAGGACTGGGAATATACGCACCCTGTTCTTGCTGCTCTTCAAAACATTCTCCTACATACCACGGCCAAAACCCTCACCGAGTGGAAGAGTGCCGCATCCCGACTTCCCATTTTCGAGCATAAAGGCCGCGTAGCCGAAGCGGCCGAGGAATCCTGGGAAAACAGACCGGATTATTCGCTCGTGGTATGGTACAGTACCTGGCGTTGATGGCGACATCTGATTATCGATGGCATCATATTGACACGCTCCCTCCAACGTCCAATGGGATATACAGGTACAACCACCATCTCCGCAGCGACGTCGGAGATGTCCCTACCCTGCAGTTAGGAATGGTAAGCAATAGGGTGCGTTCCGATGGTTCCAAGCCGTACAAAAGGCCATGACGGGTCAGATGGGAGCCCAGCAGTCCGGGACAGGTACGCCACCACGGTCAAGCTTTAGCTGGGCAGCATGGCTGAGAAACAGGGTGCCACGGAAGACAAGAGACGTTCGAGTCTGCCAGTCGTCATAGAAAGGCCAGACGACACCACAGTCCACGTTGTCCGTCGTGGTGAAGCAGTCGAAGATGACACGTCGCTGGAGAGTGAGATCGTCGGATACGATGCCGAGCGGATGAAGGCTCGAAGCCTCTTGAGCGAGGCTGAAGAGAAGAAGCTCATGCGAAGGGTCGACTGGCATCTGATGCCATTGTGCAGTATCATGTTCTTGCTCAAGAATATGGACTATCAAAACGTATGGAGCATCGAATCTTGGAATCGGCGTGTTATCGCTTGCTGATTACTGCTCGAGCAACAGGCCGCCAATGCTAGGATCATGAACAGGGGGACTCCCCAGAACATTCTGACACAGCTTCACATGAGCGCGAACGACTACAACTTCATCTCGACCATCTACTACGTGAGTCTCTCCTCTCTACATTGTTTCCCCCAGATCTGACCGCGACAGGTCCCATATATCGTATTTGAGGCGCCCTCCAATCTGTTCATCAAGAAGATACTCCCTTCGAGATGGCAATCCCGCATAGTGGTCTGAGTCTTTGCCGTCCTTCTGCATCACATTGCAAGGCTAAGACGTCGCAGGTCTCGTGGGGCATTGCTATCGCTTGCCACGCCGCGGTCACCAGCAAGGGTGGTCTTTACACCGCACGCTTCTTCCTAGGCATGTGCGAAGCAGGTGTAAGTCGCCGTTCTGCTTGGTCCGTGATTCGAGGCAGACTTTGACGAGTTTGCAGATGTTCCCCGGCGTGCTGTTGCAGATGGTGTACTGGTATCGCCCGGACGAGATGAGCATTCGTCTGCTCTATTTCTATGCCCTTGGCAACTTCTCGCAAGTCATCAGCGGTGTCTTGGCCTATGCTTTCGATACGATATCTGGACGAAGCGGTCTGTCTGGATGGCAGTGGTGTGCTCGATCTCACCTCGTCGCGGAGCTCAACCGGCTAATGTCGTTCCAGGTTGTTTCTTGTTGAAGGGGTCATCACGATCGCTTTTGGCATTGCACTCTTTTTCATCCTGCCGGACTGTAAGTAACGGCGGAGGCTGTTGGCCACCATGGCTGACTTCGACAGTTCCCAAACAAGCGAAATGGCTCACCGAGAAAGAAAAGGCCTTCATCGAAGCCCGCTTGCCGGGCAATGCTCCTCGAGCTGAAGAAGTCAACTTCAACTTCCGCGAAATTCTTGCGGCACTAAAGGACAAAAGAATGTGGCTGTTCACGCTTGTTTGGGCGACCATGACAGTCGGGACCACGGGGCTCACCTTCTATCAGCCTACCGTCATTGCAAATCTTGGTTTCACGTCAGTACCTTTGCCGGAATCGAATCAACGTTCCACTGACCGTGCTCTAGCTCGATCGCGAAGAGCCAGCTTCTCAATATCCCAACGTCCTGCCTCTCGATCTCCATCATCGCGGTGTCGGGATACTTTGCAGACAGTGCATGGCTGCCGCGACCCATCCTTCCGCTCGGTTTCCTCGTCACCATCCTAGCATGCTACAGTGTGCTCTATACCTTTCCCAACAACGGCGGAGTCTACGCCGCGACCGTCATTGCGAACTCTTTTGCGCAGTCCTGGTACCCCATGATGTGGCCGTGGCGCGTGCAAACGACATCGAGGGCGACGGGCTCTGCGTTCGCGATCGGATTCGTGAACAGCTACGGACAGATTGGTGGCGCCGTAGGACCGCAGATCTTCCAGTCCAAGTACGCGCCTCATTACACCACTTCGTTCGCGGTCGCCATGGCTGTTCTTGGTGCCTGCATCTTGATCACTTGTGTGACATGGTGGGTGACGCGGGAGACCGAGCGGCAGACGAGGAGGATCAAGAAACTACGGATGAAAGCTGCCAAGAGTGGAGGAGCGGTCCTGGACGATGTCAACTTTGACGCAGACATGAAGCACAGGGAGGACACCCGGAATGCAGCTTAGGTAGGGGGGTCTTGAAGATGCCTTGAGCTATTGCAACATTTGCTGATAGACGACAACGGGGCTGACGCCTACAATACAACAACGACGCGTACACAGTAGAGGGAGAGCCGTTTGGAGTGGGGCATGAGGCTCAGGATAGGTCTTGTCCATAGGAAGTCCTTACACCGAAGAAAGCCTTAGATTAGGGGTTGAAGCCGTACCAGTCTCCGGCTGCCACTGACCATCCCTTGTCACAGTGCTTTGGCCTTCCTTACAATGGGTTTGTGGTATTACGATAAATGTGCCTCTCATCGATGCCGTACCAAGAGTACAGAAACATTTTACAGCGCCCAGGAGTTGTCGCCTGGAAGAGACCGGTTCCTGGCTTCGGGCTGTCAAACGTGATTGCCTTTAGCTACAGTACAAGCATTCGTGGCGTTCCAGTCTTGGCAATCGTTGAAATAATAGAAATATATATTTGTTGTTAAATTTTGACTTGAAATCAGCACAGAGGGGTTGTAACTCAGGGGTAGAGTGCCTGCTTTGCATGTAAGCTTAACTGCAGGAAGGCCGGGGTTCAAATCCCCGCAGCTCCAACTTGCTTTTTTGTTTATTTTTATTTTGAAATTTTCGATGCATAGATCATCGGCCTTCGAAAAGGCCCAGAATGTAACGAGTACCGTACTTGGATTTCATGGTGTGAGCGGCGAGGAGGGGCTCTCGGCGAACTTGCCGCGAATGGGCCCGCAAGGCTGAGTGTTTCCTCCACCCAATCAAACAGCGCTTGGGATGCGAATTTATTTCTGTCGGATAGAGAGAGCCTTGTATGGCCTCGTCTTCGACTTTTTGCACACCTCGACTGCATCAACATGACAACCGGGAACGGCGCAAAGCCGTCAGTGGCCGACATGGCCAATATGTCGACCGAAGAGAGAATGGCAGGCATGGAGCACTCCGAAGTCCGCTATTTTACCTCCTACGAGTGAGTGCCTCCTCTGTTGGTCAAGATGGCCTGCTGACCGATACTCGAGCCACCACGGAATTCACGAGGAGATGTTGGTAAGGACACCACCGAACCTTGCGCCGGTGTTCACTCTGACCTCGACTCCAGAAGGACGAAGTCCGCACCCGGTCATACCGAGATGCCATCTACCAAAACCAACACATCTTCAAAGACAAGGTGGTCCTCGACGTCGGCTGCGGCACCGGGATTCTCAGCATGTTTGCAGCGAGAGCAGGCGCCAAACATGTGATAGGCGTGGACATGTCCAGCATCATCAACAAAGCCAAACTGATTGTGGAAGCCAACGGCCTCACCAAGAAGATCACATTGCTGCAAGGCAAAATGGAAGAGGTCGAGTTACCCGCACAACACTTGAATGACGGAAAAGTCGACATCATTATATCCGAGTGGATGGGATATTTCTTGCTGTACGAAAGCATGCTGGACACGGTTCTCTATGCACGCGACAAGTACCTCAGGCCGGCTGGGTTGATCTTCCCCGATAAAGCTACAATATACATGGCAGGCATCGAAGATGGCGAGTACAAGGAGGACAAGATTGGATGTGAGTTACACTGGACGAGATGCCAGGCACTCTGGCTGACATTGCTTAGTCTGGGACAACGTCTATGGATTCGACTACTCGCCCATGAAGGAAAGCGCATTGAGTGAGCCGCTCGTCGACACGGTCGAGCTCAAGGCACTGGTCACCGATCCATGCCCGGTCTTCACCATTGATCTCAACACCGTCACGACTTCCCAGCTAGCGTTTTCGGAGCCGTTCCAGCTCCGGGTCCAGCGAAACGACTTTATCCATGCTCTCATCGCTTGGTTTGACATTGACTTCACGGCATGCCACAAGCCCATCCGATTCTCCACCGGTCCGCACACCAAATACACGCACTGGAAACAGACGGTCTTCTACCTCCGCGAAGTTCTCACCGTGGAAGAAGGAGAGACGGTGCGAGGTTTCCTTTCCAACAAGCCAAACAGCAAGAACCGCAGGGATCTTGACATCAAAATCGACTACGAGCTCGAGACCGACGATCGGACGCGCGCTGCACGGGGCGCGTGTGAGTACCGAATGTACGTCTTCGTTCTCTCCACAGGATACCTTGTACTAATCATCTCCAGGTGCTAATCCGGGATGTCGGTCGTGCCTTCGCGTCGTCCCTCACCCTGTGTCTTTCATAGGACGTAAAAGCTGCATTGGTCGGATATTGTTTGCTGCACCTCTGCATTGATGAAGGAAATGGCACCTTCCCATCCACGATGAATGACCGAGATGACTTTTGAGCAGAGTCAAGCTCCTCGTTATTTGACTAAGATACCCCACGAGTTGATGCTGATCTTGATAACAAGTCCATAATGCAAAAGCAAAAAGATGTTACTCGTCAATCGCCTGTGCGCCGAGCCCCTGGACTGACAACCGTGTTGATTACTCTCCCTCGCCGGCTATTAGTTACTTACGGCGTGCAGCGCTGCCGCCGCGAAATGCCTCGGCTCGCGGCTCCCCACACTTTCTCTTCCGAAAGCACATACAGTAGCCCGCGTCTTCTGCTCTCGCCTGTTGTCCACCAACTCGAGCTCCTACTCCTAATTTGCGTGTTGAAGCTCAGTGTCGATTGAAGAAACCATGTCGGGTCCGGGAGTTGGCTTTGAATACCCTCGAACCGAGGTGTCTTGGTTGAAGAGAGACGTGCTCCTGTTCGCCGTGAGCATCGGCTGCACGGTGGACGAACTACACTTTATCTACGTGAGTGTGAGGAGCAGACAGCGACGCCGCTGGCTCTGACCAAGGCTTCGCAGGAACTTCATCCGAAATTCGCCGTGTTCCCCACGTATGCAATCATCCTGCGTGAGTGGTCTGAGTATGCTCCGGGCTCAACGGATCCCAATTAACTGGCAAAACAGCGTTCAAGAAGACCACCCAAGAAGTCATTGACTTCTATGCCGCCCAGGAGAGCAATCCGATCCCCGGGATTCCCAAGCTCGACGCCAGACGTGTTGTCGACGGTCAGCGCCTGATCCAGTTCCTGAAACCCCTCCCGACCACCTCCGAAGGGCGAAAATTCGAGCTGCGGTCGAAGGTCATCGGCGTGTATGATAAAGGCAAACCCGGCACCGTGGTTGAGACTGAGCAGACCATTGTGGATAAAGAGACGGGCGAGGTCTACACACGAGCCGTGGGCTCCGGCTTTTTCGTCGGTCAAGGAGGATGGGGCGGACCCAAGGGACCGGCGACGGTCAACTACCCCCCGCCCAAGGGTCGAGAAAACAGCCCAGATAAGATCAGCGAAAAGCAGCTGACGGCCGAAAGTGCGCATCTGTACAGGTGAGGAGCTCGGCGGCCCCGCAGGCTCGACCCGGCACTGACATTAGCCCTTGCAGACTGAATGGCGACTACAACCCTCTCCATGCCACGCCGGAGCCCGGCCAGAAGATGGGTTTCGGCGGCCCCATCATGCACGGCCTGTCCACCTGGAACTTTGCCGCGCATGCGCTCTTGAAGGAGCTGGGTGGCAGTGACCCGGCCAACATCAAGGAGTATCAGGCCCGGTTTGCCGCGCCCGTGAAGCCCGGCCAGAAGCTTGTCACGAAGATGTGGAGGACGGGCGACGTCAAGAATGGCTGGGAAGAGATCCGATTCGTGACCGAGGCCGATGGAAAGGTCGTCCTCAGCAACGGGCGGGCGCTGATCAAGGTGGTCGAGGGAAAGAGCAAGTTGTGAAAGACATCAGCGAGAACGTGGGAGGCCTCGGAATTCAGCCACCGAAATTCCAACGTTGGCTCTCGGATCCCTGCAGAGCCTGTGTACGGAGTACTTTCATAGAGAGGGCCGTGTTCAGGATGAAGACACCCATCGTATTCCTCCCATCAAGGCCTTTCGTGCTGTTCTCGTCATTTCTGGTAGAACTTGGCCGGCTCGACGCATGCTAGGTATATCGAATCATGCCATGTGCTCCTTCCGTCGATATTGAGTCAGGGTCCTCGGTGTGCCCGGTCCGAATATGCAAGCCAGTGTTACGAACATCCATGATTCTCGAATGTGGGACGCAAGACCAAAAAGATTTCGATGATGGTTCCCGGCCGGGGTAGAGCGGCTCGCGCACCGACACCGACACCGACGGTCCAAGCTTCGTGAAGCTCCTCCCATCGTCGGTCACGGCCTGAGCCTCGGAGAAAACGGTCGCCATCTCGGACGGACACGGCTTCGAAGATTTCATGTTGGGAAGAGCATCCTGTGCTGAGCCCGCGAGATGCGATGCCCGACGGGGGCAAAACTGGAGAGATTATGCGGAGCGTTTGCAGTAGCCGGACGAGTCTTGATTCTCGAGTCTGGATTGCCGTGTCGGCGTTTGAAAACAACAAATCAGCGGCTTCGAAGACAGACTGCGGTTTCCTCCCGCTACCGCCATCAAGCAATGTCCCCGTCCTTTGACAACTGTTTCCGCTCCGTCTTGCCCCGGGTCCGCCCTTCGACATACAATGTGTCTGCTGCACGCGAGGGGGAAGGATTCTTCCGATGGGACGGAGATCATCACTGGCTAATCGTTACACAATGAACAACCTCTGCTACGAGGTACTGTATGCTGTCTGCTGTCGCATGACAACCGGTTGATCTTGGCAGCCAAGCAGGATCGACATACCCCTTGCGGCTTCCGATCTCCAAGTCAGCCAGCTAAACAGATGTGCTGTTACATTCGAGCTGACGGCCGACTCTGCTGGCACGCTGGTAGGCTGGCCGCCATCCTAGCTCTTCGACGCCCAGACATCTATTATGCAGAGATCCGGTCACGTCGCACCCGATCCCCGCAAACTCAACGAGTCTTTCCTGCAGGCTTGAGAATCCGGCAGCTTGGCTTTCTCTGCGGAATGGCCAGAGACGGTAAAGAGGAGGCGCTGCCACGGCCGTTACACAAGGGCTTGACGGCCTCCAAGCTTCATGAAGCAACCCAAGCCCGTCGCTTGTCCCGTCGGGCGAAGCAGGAGGTGTTCGAGTAACCGAACTTGGTTATTTAAGATCACGACGGGACCTCCGTTTCTCAGCAATAGCGTGCAAGATGAGCGTGAGAGCATTCTCTGGTCAGGATAGGTAGTAGTTCTGCATACTCCGTACCACTTTGGACTTCCTTTTCTTGACTTCCTTCCTTCCTTGGCGTTATAAACATGGGCGGCGGTGGAGGCAAGCCTCTGAACATCTTCCGCATGGGAAGCTCCCTCGCGGATGAACCTAAAGAAGTGCTGAATTGGAGACTATGGTTCGCCGTGTTCTCCTTTGGGATTATGGGAGCAGCCCGAGGGGTGGATGAAGGGTTGATAAGCGGTAAGAGAAATGTCTCGTTAGGAATAACGATAATGCTGATACGTGTACAAGGCACTTTCAACACCGAACATTTCCAGAAGCTCCTTGGGTTCGACAAACTCGCCGACGATGACTATGCTGATGTCAAAGGCAACGTCTCCGCGATGGTGCAGATTGGAAGCGTTGGCGGTGCTCTGTTGGCGTTCGTCCTCGCGGATCGCATCGGTCGTCTTTGGGCCACCCGTCAACTGTATGTTGTATCCCCAGCCTCGGTCGAAAACATTCTGCTCACCTTTCCTAGCTGTATCCTCTGGATCTTGGGCATCGTCATATTCCTCACGAACAATGGTAGACTGGGCCAAGTGTATGCAGGGAGGTTCATTGCAGGCCTTGGAGTCAGTATAGCGTCGACCAAGTACGAGAGGAATCGCTAACCGAAATAGATTGGCCAAACCACCGTCATCGCTCCGATTTACCTGTCTGAGATCTCCCCCAAGGCGGTCAGAGGGCTTTGTACTTGCGTCTTCTCAGGGTCTGTGTATATTGGGATCATGCTCGCGTATTTTGCCAGCTGGGGCAGCAGTCTTCACATCGACAAGAACAGCTACAACTCCTGGGTCGTTCCCACATCGATCCATCTCATGTTTGCCGGCATCATCTTCCTTCTTTCCTGGTTCAACAACGAATCCCCGCGCTTTCTCATCAAGAAGGGCAGCGACGGTCAGGCTGTGGCCAATCTCGCTCGACTCCGGGGACTCGCTCCCGATGACGAGTACATCACCGCTGAGATCAACGGCATCAAGCATCAGTTGGCCGAGGAAGAGGAAGCGACCATGGGCCAGGGATTCTTTGGCTGTAAGTCACCATTTTCTCAGGCGATAGCTTCCGGAGTTGTTGCCCGTGGTTTTGCCTGGCACTCGAAGCCCCCTGACCCGAGTCAACATGAGTACACTCTAACAGACCCACAGATTTCCGGGAAATGTTCTTCATGCCCAACAATTTCTATCGCATCTACCTCGGCCTGGGAACACAGCTGCTCGGCCAATGGTCGGGCGCTCAGAGCATCACTATCGTACGTACCAGCGTCCCTGTCATGTTAAGTTGTCATCCGAACACTGACGTCTGCTGATAAGTATGCTCCGGACATGTTCGCCTTGCTCGGCACCAAGGGCCAGAACGAAAAGCTCTATGCCACTGCCATTTTCGGCGTCGTGAAATTCGCCGCGTCCATCATCTGTGCTCTATTCCTTGTCGACGTGATCGGGCGAAAACGGTCCCTGTCCATCGGCATCGCCCTGCAAGCCATATCCATGTGCTACATCGCAGCATTCTTGACGGCGGTCCCGAACATTGACGAAGACACTGTCTTCACACCGTCTCAAAAACATGCGTCGACAGGCGGCATCGTCATGATATACATCTCCGGTTTCGGATGGGCGTAGGTTCTTTTGTTCTCTGAGAATACCGGGCTCCTTGGCTGACACAGACCTCAGAATGGGTTGGAACAGCATCCAATACTTGCTGAACGCGGAGATCTATCCTCTCCGGATCCGTGCGATCAGTAGCTCCCTGGTGATGTGCTTCCACTTCGGTGAGTCGATTCCGTGAGCTGGGCGTCTCAACCACTTTGCTGATATCGTGTCCGAACAGTCAATCAATACGGGAACTCGCGTGCTGTCCCTAACATGCTCCTACCTACGTCCGACGGCGGACTCTCCCCCAACGTAAGCACCCTCCTCCAAATCTTACCCACATCATCCAGCAGCCTTGGATCGTCCGTCGTCCATACTGACGCACACAGGGGACGTTCTGGTTCTTCACGGCGATCACCATTCTTGGCGGAGTCTGGGCGTGGTTCTTTATCCCCGAGACATCCGGTCGCAGCCTCGAAGGCATGGACGCACTGTTCAAGTTACCCTGGTACAAGATCGGACGGTATGGACAGAGGGAGGCCGAAGTTAGTGATCAATTGGCGATGGAGCGAGTCTTGGAGGAGAAATCCGGTGCTGGGGGAAGCGCTGCGCAGGTCGAGGTTGTGCGCCAGGAGAGAGTGTGAGAAAAAACAAGCAAACGATAACGGGTTTCAGGCATTTTTGCCCAGGACTCGTTTCCGCGCTTGAGGTGATAGGCGAGTCTGGTCCTTCTGAACCTCTCGGCAACCGCCACATGGAGTCGCGATGCGAGCAGTTGCGATGCTGTGATTATTCTCGTCGGTCTCAGCGAGCAGACAAGAAAACTCAATGATGTTACTCCGTACCATTCCACCAAACTGGCTTCGTGGCTGTCTGATAAAATGTGCTCTGTACTCCGTACTCCTCCACTAGTTCATTTCTACGGCGCCCGAGAAGACGGCGACTATGAAGCTGGGCTGAAAGTCGACGCCGGCTGTGGCTCCTCTGACTGGATGCCACGCCGTTGAAGGCGCCGGCTAAACTCAGGTCTCAGGAGGTAAAATTCAGGTACTTGACTGTTCCTCGTTGGACTTGGGTCTTCCGTGGGCCAGACGTTAGGTAGGGAGGCGTGGGGGGTCCGTCTGTCACCTAAGTAGTTAGGCAGTTAGGCGCTCCGGAGCCTAGAAAGTGAGCGCCCGTGGCACCCCACCAGCCCCCGTGGCTTTGACTTTACCGTTGCACCAAATTGACATTTTCTTTGCTTCTCGGTCTCAGCTGACAGGCAATTCATTCACCGGCCCACCAACAATGGAGTTTCTTCTCTATCCAAATATCTCTCGACATAAGGTGATCTGCTTTTTGACGCCGGCGTCCTTCTCGTTACACTCCGCCTCGCTGGAGTCTCGATTCTACGCGAGCAACATTCAGGTCCTTGCCCGCCGAGATACGCGAAACTTACCACATGCTTAATTAATGAATTGCCCCTGCAAGGGAACGCACAAGGGTTTCTTCCGCGGGTGGGGGTCGATCAAAATCTCAGCGGGACTTCGGCTGCACTTCAGCTGAAACCGTCAACTAACGCAGGTACCCGAAGTCGTCCACAGCGGCCTTCCTCAGGTGATGCCGTGGCTGCCACAGGCTGTGTGCTACTCGACCAGTCTTCACTCGCCTCACCCGCCGTCGAGGGTCTCGGTCGGCGTTCGGTGGCAGAGCTGAGCAGAGACATGGAAGAATCACAGTCTCAGGGGCCCCGCGTCTTCCTTCCTTGGGAAAATCTCTGACCTACACGGTAGCCCTTGATCATTCGAGGCCAACTACCGCAACCGGGAATCGATCTGGACAGCAAGATATCGGATAACGAGATTGTCTCTGCTCGGTGGGAAATGATCATCCGGTGTGGTATCAACATCAGCCCTTCAGGCTGGCACCGACATTACTGTATTTCGCCGCACCGGATCGAGCATGTCGAAGGACCTGTGTGCGACGTCTCAGCGACCTCCATCAGGAAAGGCCTTATGATCCCAGACCTCCGGCGCGCCGATAACTCGAAGATAAGGACGATTAGCTGCCGAAGTTAAACTGCATCTGGCACGTACACGCACGCCACACTTTTCCTATCCCTGAGTCTGACGCTTCGAGTCTCGACGCGTCTTGTCTCGACATATCCAGAAGCGATGCACATGCGAGCTGCAGGACGCAATTTCCGATACAAAGGAAGGCGTTCACTTGTCCAAAGTCTAAACACGCTGCTCATGTCACGTTCTACTGGGTGAGCGCCGACCACTAAATTGGATCGTACTTCACCTAATTGTCCGGCCACCCCTGCCTCGGCCTTTCAGATTTCCAGTCGACATCTGACTTCGTCCCGCTTTCCACTCGGATTCTTCCCTTGGGTCCGTGGCCGGCTAAGCGTAGAATCTTGTGTACCCACCGATCTATAGACGCCTCCGAATTTCAGGGGACTCCGTCATCACCGGTGGGCTGAAATGAAGTCCGTATCGATATCACCTAAATGGCCGATGGCGTCCTAGGCATTTCCCCCCTCATTGCGACCAAAAACGTCGTCCAACTGCTCGTCTTCCTGCTTCCGCCGCCACAACCAGAGCAGAAGACGACGTTACGAGATGGGTGTGCTACCGATGATCGACAGATTTCCTGCTCCGGCGAGGATCCAGCGACTCAGTGTGTTTGCCTTGGGCACAATTCTCATCGTTCTTCTCCTCGAGAACACACTCTTCCCGGAAGCTTCAGTCACCAGTCTTCACAGAAGGGTAGGTAGCCACCCGGATCTTCCACAGTTGATCGCGTTGACAAACGATAGGGTGACCGATCACGGTCCCAACACTACCAACAATGGGGTGCCTTTGAACCGATGTTAATCCCCGGATATGTCAACACGGGACTGCCCGGGAAGAGATCATGCGACACTCTGAAATACAACTCCACCGTCGGCGTGCAGCAGAGTTTCCACCTCAACGATGATATTCATCAAATCGCTGTGGCCCTCGACCAACACCCCGTCGTCGACTATCCCGATGAGATGATGAACGACCCCGAGATGGACATGAGAGATATTGTCGAGAAGACGTGGACGCGCCTGGCAGGATCGAGCGTGTGGCTACCCGAACAGAAAGTGTACTTGTCCGTGACCCGGGTCGTCTTCTCGCCATCCAGAACTCGAACGGTGCCCAAGATGAGTTTCCTCCGGGGTCAACTTTTCAATGAAGACTGGGACCACTTGACCAATCATACGATCACGTGGAGTGGCAAACAGTTCACGTTTCCCATGGTTTTCGACATACCAGCACAGTGGGAGGATCACGGGGGCATGTTTGGACCCGAAGACCCTCGTGTCCTCTTGGAGGAGGGTGTGGAGGATGCGGAGCCAGTCATCATCTTCAACATGGTCAGTAGGAAGTCCGACTGGAAGCGAGCAATGCACCTTTTCCGCCCGTTCTCCAAGGCCTCGACGATCCTCACCATCAAGGACACCGAACGAGCATATAACGAGAACAGCTGGGCACCATTCTTCATACCCGAACAAGAGCAGCAAACCTTGCTTGGCAAGATCCCCCTGCCGGTGCCGGGCGTCGTCCGCAAACCCAACGAATATATCCACTTCGTCTACAGCTTCAGACCTTTGCGCGTCTTGAAGTGTCATATGCGTTGTGGCGACTGCGAATTTGTGTACGAGCAGGACGTTCCAGATAAGGTCTTCAACAAGCACCACGACGAAGCCGGCAGTGTGCGTGGTGGTACAAACTTTGTCCCGGTCCCGATTCCGTCAAGCATGGACATCGACTCGAGGGTCCGAGTGTACGCAGCGTTTCCCCAAACGAACATTGCGAAATTTTGTGACGGGAACTTCTATCGACCAGAGTTTGCCGTCATGATCAACATTGGCAATCAATTCCAGCTTGCATTTGCTTCCGAGTCACTTGACTTTGGCGATTCCATCCTGGAGCTGGGTCCGGATGATGATCGGTGTGAGAAATCGCGCATTCTTACCCCTAATACCGTGGTCCGCTGGGACACAGGCAGTGGTCAGGATGTGATGACTGTGACCTTCAGCGTCAACGATGAGACCACTCAGGTGTCTCGCATCCGCGGCCTGCTGGGTTTCGTCCGCAACCTACCGCAGTTCAAGACGTTGCTCAAACGAGATGGTCTCCTGAAGGGTGCCGATGCCGACCTCGTGAGCATTCTGGCCTCGTGGGTCGGTGACGATATACGTGGCTGTCTCATCGAGTCGGCGGCAAACTACACTGGCATCACGATGGAGGATTCGGACCCCAGAGATGAAGGCCAAGAGATGGATCTGTCCAAGGAATTGATGCTCCGACTCAAACAGATCAAAGCAGAAGAGGCTGAACGTAACCGGGCGAAAGAGGCCGGTAGCGAGAGTAGCCCTGGCAATGAACCAGCCCTCCCCATCCTGGAACATCCCCCAGAAGAAGAGGAAGATGCCATCTTTCACCCAGAGCTCCTGGGAGAATTTGAAGACGTCGAAGGTCTCGCTGTCGAAGGCCTGGAAGATGAGGGTACAGAGGACGAAGACAAGGAGGACAATCCGAAGGAAGACGAACTCCCAAAAGGCGAAAAAGAGCAGGAAGATGACACCATAGAGCAGGAAAAGAACGACGTGGACGCAAAGGACGAGGCTCTGAAACCAGAAGGACTCGATCGCCTCGTAGGCGCGGCGGGAGCCGAGGACAAGGAGCAGCAGGAGAGGCAACCGCTGCATCCGCCCAAGGCCGCGCACAATCATGACAGCCACCACCACCGCTACCATAAACAGCAGAATTGGCGCCGCGCTTGGCCTTGAAGATACGACTGAGACGACACGCCCGGCGAATACGCTGCTGTGGCCGGAGCAAAATGCAGCAGCCTCGTCACCAGCGAGCCGCATACAAAGCAAGGCATTCGCTCACACACACACTCTCTCTCTCACTCACACACACCTGGTGTCGATGTGGAGACCCCTGCCCGTCGACGTGTGTTCCAGCCTCGTTCGCTCGTGCGTGGCTCTAGCTGGACGTGCCACTGGGAACCAAACGATTGGAGCCGCGAACGTCCTCGGACATACCTGCGGCGGTGGCTCTATAGTGTGTTCTTCGAGCGGACGCGTGCAAGCATTGGAATGTTGTGTACGGCGACGACTATTTCTCATGATCTATAGACTGCGACGATATAGAGAGCACGGGAGGGGAGGGACGGACAGGGAACAACACCATTCAGGACGAGGCCAGGTCAAAGAGAGCGACCAAGGTGGCTCGAGTATTGGTTATTTTTTTCTATCAGCGAGGAGTTGTCGGGCTTCTGAGGGATCTAATGAACTTGTCACTTGTCACGACACCAGATTCAGCTGGACTATTGGGAATAGGGACAGAAAGTATAGAAGGCTAGGGGCTAGATTCACGGCCACGTGAACAATGAGGAATGCGACGAGGGAAGTAAAGTCCTCGCGAACGAAGTGCCAGCAATCCCTGATCAAAGGGGGATACCAAAGGACGAGCACTCTACACTGCACACTGTACCTAGTATTTGATCTGACATTCGGAGCATTCGGATGTCGCCCTCACTCCGCGTTTTGCTCCCGTTGCTGACGCCATGCATGTGGGCAAGATCCCGCGTGGGTAGCCCGTGGGTTTGGTGCACGCGGCCGCACTACTGGGGTAGGGCACAGGCTTGACTCTGGCTGGCTCTGGGCACAATTGGTCTGGTCGGTAATTCCGATTCCTGGCACGCCGGTCTGGTCACAGTAACCGTGTGGCACGTCCGGATGAAGCACTTTCCTCCTGAACGAATTCTGATTTGTCGGTGTGTGTGTGCGCGCGCACTGGTTTCTGTCTGGTGGGCCCGAGCAGAAGAGCTTTTCTTCCAACTCTAATCGAGATGACTTCTCCCTGTTGATTCTTCCCGGACCGAGCTTCCACGAGAGCTGACTGAAGGGTTGACTGAAGGGTTGACCGAAGGCTGGGCCATCGGTGGACGCGGGGGACCGCAAGGCCAAGAAGTCATCCCCGCAACCCGCAGACCTTTGTTGCTTCCCGACTTCAAGTCCCGCGTCAAACGTGGCTGCGACGTCGAGTCTGGGCGCCGCTAGCACACTGCTTGACTTGTCGCGAGAGATGGGCACCAGCCGATTGCGGTAGCGTTCCGAAGCAATGGAGCCCAAGTGCTGCATGGGCCTGGATAGACTTTGGCGTGTGATTTCATGTGAGCCTGGAAAGACTTTGGCGTGGTGTACTCCGTACACAGTTCAGACGAATAACGTCTGCTGTATTTACGACGGATCTGTGTGGTGGACAATCAACCAGGCACCAGCAGGAATCAGGGCAAAGGTTCAACCGCAGCTGCGCCGTCGCCCGCCCACCAGTCACTTACGAGTCACTCACCAATCACTCACCAGTCAATCACCAGTCGCTCACCAGTCGCTCACCAGTCACTGGGTACTCACAGTCACCTGAACTGCACGCCTTTCTTCCGCACCAATCGACACCAATCTCAATGCGCTGACTCTGATCGCCCGCTCACGCGAAACCAACGTCCCGCTTCCATGGCCCGGTTTCACCACCAGGTCCAGGCTTCCGGTCGCCACAGCCTCGTCCCCGCGACCAGGTACACATCCGGGGATACGAGCCAAGCCGCTACTGTTACTCATCGCTGAGCAGCGGATCGCTATCGCTGCGGGTGTCATCCTCGAAGCCAGACCAGCCAACCGAGCAGAACGGTCCTGACGATCACCGAGGCTCCGTGGTAGCACCAGACTACTACTTAGATCGAGCGGCGGCCCCTCTCTCTCTGACAGATTTGTCTCAACAACGCTCACAAAGCAACTCACCTGTCTCACATCTCACCCTGCTCACGATGGCGTCAAGGGATCACAACGTCGAGGAGCGTCAAGTCAACCCCGCCGCTCGACAGTCGCTCCAGGATGAGGTGGCCATCGAAAAACAAGCGGCAATACATACTGAGAACTTTCATGAAGCCGCTGAGCGAGGCCACGTCGCCACTGACAAGTAAGTCAAGTGAAGGCGCGGCTGTGGGAGAGCTGCGAATTAACGCATCCATCAGATACGGCCATTCTCTCGTCACCTTCGATCCAGAGGCCGAACGGAAGCTTCGATGGAAGATCGACCTCTACGTCGTCCCCACGTGAGTCTTCGCGCAAGATCTCCATTGCTCGGTTCTCCGACGCAGCTCTTGAATGCTAACTTGACAACAGCGTTGCTCTGTTGTACCTCTTTTGCTTCATTGACCGGGCCAACATTGGTGAGTCTTCCCAGATCAAGCATTCCGATCTTACGGACAGACAATAACATGCGGTGCGACAGGCAACGCCAGACTCGCCGGCCTGGAGAAAGATCTCAACCTGAAAGGCTATGACTACAACACTCTGCTCTCCGTCTTTTACGTCAGCTATATCATCTTCGAGCTGCCCTGCAATATGGCCTGCAAATGGATGGGCCCCGGCTGGTTCATCCCGGCCACTTCACTCGCATTCGGCATCTTTTCAGTGTGTACGGCTTTTGTACACCACCTGGGGGCGGCCTGCGGTGTCCGCTTTCTGCTGTAAGGACCACTACTGATGAGACATCATTACCCCCGATCTTCTCCGCTAATACTGCTCCAGAGGGTTGGCCGAAGCCGGTATGCTCCCGGGAATCGCTTATTACATGTCACGATGGTACCGCCGCAGCGAACTGGCCTTCCGCTTGTCGCTCTACATCGTCATGGCACCCCTGGCGGGCGCATTCGGAGGTCTTCTGGCGTCCGCCATCCTCAAGCTCGACCACTTCGGCGGTCTGCACCAATGGAGAATGATCTTCGCCATTGAAGGCATCATCACCTGCGGGCTCGCGGTCATCAGCTTTTTCACCTTGACGGACCGCCCAGAAACCGCTCGCTGGCTCACTCAAGAAGAGAAGGACCTTGCAATCGCGCGAGTCAAGTCGGAGCGTGTCGCGACCTCGGAGGTGATTGACAAGATTGACACGCCCAAAATCATCCGCGGCATCATCAGCCCTGTCACGCTCTCAACATCATTCATCTTCCTGCTCGACAACATCACCGTGCAAGGCCTTGCCTTCTTCGCACCCACGATTGTCAAGACCATCTATCCGAACAATTCGGTCGTGTCACAACAACTGCACACTGTGCCACCCTATATCGTCGGAGCATTCTTCGTGCTCCTCCTCCCCTTCCTCTCGTGGCGCTTCGATAGACGCATCATCTTCTTCATCCTGTCGACGCCGATGATGATGGTGGGCTACATCATGTTTTTGGCGTCCTCCAACCCGCGTGTCCGCTATGGCGCCACATTCCTGATCGCGGCGGGTGCGTTCCCCTACGGTGCACTCTGCAACGCACAAGTCTCGGCCAACGTGGTCAGCGACACCGCCCGCTCCGCCGCGATTGGCGTGAATGTCATGTTTGGGAACGTCGGCGGCCTCATCTCGACCTGGAGTTTCTTGCCTTTCGACGGTCCGGATTACCACATCGGCAACGGATTGAATTTGGCCACCAGCTCGACCATCTTGCTCTGTTCTTTTCTGCTGTTGTTCTGGATGATGGCGGACAACAAGCGCAGGGACGGCAAGGATATTGACAGCGAGCTGGATGGGTTGTCGTTGAAACAAGTCCAGGACCTGGACTGGAAGCGTGAGTTCTTCCCTGCCGCGGTGAACACCTGCGCCGCCACTATTATTCTGTTCCTCCCATTCGCGCATGCTGACCGAGATTCGCAGATCCTGGATTCAGGTGGAAGCCGTAATGCAGATGGAACAGCAGAGGCACGAAAGAAAGTCAAACAGGCGGTTGTCGAAATCGAGAAGTATAGCTGTTGCACCAGAAGAAAATGGAAAGCGGCACAAGAATGACTATCCGTGTTTGAATCCAGCCTCATCTAGCAGACTTAAGCGGAAGTACATAGTCTGGCTTGCAGTCAACAGACTCGTGTGTTTCCTCTGACAATGCCCCCCTTTGTCGTTGAGCACTTCTTCAAGGGATTCTTCCGAGGAAGTCTACTGCTCGTGCAGCTGCAATGCCTTGGTTCTGAGGTGTCGTTTGGCTCTAATTAAACCCTCGTCGTCACGAAAACTGTTTTAGACATGAATCCGTCGCTCCAGGCTTCCAAGGTAGTGTGGCCTGTGCCCCCTGTGTGGCCTACCGCGCATAGCCCGCATGTTGGTTCGTCCTAATGATGATGGGAACCATGCTGCTCCTTCTGGAAAAGCTCAGGCACCGGAGAAACAGAACCTGGTTCTGACCGTTGTTGACAGTTCGCACGAATGGGCTGTGCAATTCTTAGAGAAAGCGCGGATCCATCTCCACTCCAACGCACGGGCTCTAGGCCCAATCAAAGCCGCAGATGTGGCAAGGCGATGCTCAATCGATCCTGCCTTCCATCACTAAGTAACTCAGCCGTGTTTTTGAATTGTGCAAAAAGTAGGTCTGTGGCTTTACTGGCGCGTACGCCTTATCTGGCTTTTAAACCTGGTGTGTGGTAGCGCCCCTAGTGGAATAGCTGCTTGACCTTGAGGATTATGACTGTTTACAGAACTCCGTGCCCTGAAAAGAAGAGGCCAACATGTCGAGATCCGGCACTGATTCCATGGCTGGGCAGAAGGGCACGATTCATTCAGCCTTGCCAGGCAGACGTGTTAAGTTACCGTTGAGTAAATGGATCCAGTATATAATCTAGGTATCTGACGGTGACTTGGTCGGGATGATCCTCTCGCAACCTAGCTGCTACCTGCTACCACGAGGAGTGAAACAGCGTAAGATAATTCCAAACCAACCGCGAGAATGCAGGCTGCTACGGACAATCCCCTCCTACGTGGATTGCTATCCTCAATTTCCCCGGGATGGTTTCAGAAATACAACGACGACGAGCCTCCAGCACCCGCTTCATCGGACGAGGCCGGCATACAGAGCCACGGCGGCCGGAGGGCCACCCTCGCCTCACTACCACCAGAGCTCCATCACATGATTGCCTCGCATCTGACTTACCCGGACCTCTTGTCGCTCAAGCTCACGGACAAATACTTCTCCGACCTGGTGACTCCCAAGCTCCACGTCAGAGCGCGCGTTCACTGGGTCCAGAGCCGGCACGCACAACGCCTCCCCGTGCCGATGAGCACGAAGCTGTCTTTCAGATCGGACGCCCTGTTCG
The DNA here is from genome assembly GCF_000365165.1 of Cladophialophora carrionii CBS 160.54. NCBI lineage: Eukaryota > Fungi > Ascomycota > Eurotiomycetes > Chaetothyriales > Herpotrichiellaceae > Cladophialophora > Cladophialophora carrionii. Next base: position 195,339 of record NW_008481827.1, on the reverse strand, counting down.
TCGCAAACGCCGAGGTCAAGACAATCTTGAGGCGCAGGAGGCGGCACTTGGAATGCCTCGACTACGACCGGGACAGGGCCGACGGGAAGAAGACGTCCGAGAACCCTGCCATCGCTGCTTTGGACATGGACGGCGGGGCCATGCAGAACGCGCACGTCCTAGTCAAGGCGTCGGAGAGGATCCGGCCTTCGGGGAGCAAAGCCTGCCTGGTCACCGGGGAAGAGGTTTGCCCTAGGGTCAGGGAGACGGAACTGGCCAAGCAGCGGTACGAGGGCAGTGTGATGGGCAAGTTGTGCGCGAATGGGCGACAAGTCGCGTGGTGTGCAAGAGTAGCTTGGTGGTGGTTGGAAGGATGGTGGCAAGCCATCATTCGATCTCTGAGGCGGCGACGTCAGGAAGCATGAGACGGTACTCGTATCTTGGATCAGCATTAATCACACACACACACCCACACACACACAAATTCTAGACCATAATGATTTGAAAATGCATTCGGCACTTGCGCGTAGCGAGACTGAATTGGTTGGTACCTGAGTTGCAGGTGAAAAGTCCGGAATCTTATCTTATCGCAAGGCTGAACCCGTTGCCTGGGGCGATCACAGCCTTGTCAACAATCGGTCAATTCAAACGCCGAGGCAAGCGACCGAGTCGCGCAGGTGGCAGTGACAGTGACTGTGACAGGGATGCATATCAAAACGCTGGCGACGTTACCGTCAGTTACATGGTCCACGTTCCGGCTCATGCATGCTTGATGCCCTATAGATATCAGCATGGCCTTCCTGTTCGGCGGTCGAGGGCGACAGAAACAGCCTGCGGAAATCGCCAGGTCATTAAAGGATCTCCTCGTCAAACTGCACGAGCCCAATCCAAGCCCAAAGGTGAGGAGGGGACTTTTCTGGAACATGTGCGCACGAACTCGAGATTGACGTGCCCCTGCAGATTGAAGAAGATGTCGCGAAACATATGTCGCAGATGAAGTTGATTGTCCAGGGAACACCAGGTTCGAACCAGCCTCTGTCGGTCGCATGTCCATCCATGACACTAATGGCGCCGCCGGTGCAGAAGTCGAATGCAGCCCCGAACAGGTACACCAGCTCGTGCAGTGCATCATCCAAGAAGACATCCTGTTTGAACTGGTGCGGTCGATTCGGTTGCTACCCTTCGAAGCGCGGAAAGACGCTCAAATCATCTTCTCGCACATCCTTCGCTACAAGACCTCCTCGACCCCATCCTCACCACAGTCTGGCGGCCAGGAACCGTCAGCGGTCACATACCTGGTGTCTCAGAGACCAGAGATCATCGTCGAGCTATGTCGCGGTTACGAGTTCCCCCAGTCTGCAATGCCCTGCGGGACGATCCTACGACAAGCACTGGCACATGAGACAATCGCCGCAGTCATCTTATACGACGAGTCACAGCCAGGAGAAAAGGCGGTCCAGCTGAAAGATGTGGACGTGAGCCGCAAACAGTCAGGCACCGGCGTGTTCTGGAGCTTCTTCGACTGGATCAACAAGGGCAGTTTTGAAGTCAGCGCCGACGCCTTTACGACGTTCAGGGTATGTTACCACCTCGTCCATCAGCGGCATTCGGCCACAACTGACCACCCAGTGCAGGAGATCCTCACCAAACACAAACAGCTGGTCTCGCAGTATCTCACGACAAACTACAGCCTCTTCTTCACCCAACACTATAACCCGACCCTGCTCCTCTCTCCTTCCTACGTCACAAAGCGGCAGTCTATCAAACTCCTCGGCGAGTTGCTCCTCCATCGATCCAACTACACCATCATGACTCAATTCGTGTCCTCGGCCGACCACCTCAAACTCACCATGACGTTACTCAAGGACGATCGAAAAATGGTCCAGTACGAGGCGTTCCACGTGTTCAAGGTCTTCGTCGCGAACCCCAACAAGAGTGACGAAGTTAAGCGCATCCTGGTGCGGAACCGTGCGAGATTGTTGAAATTCTTGCCCACCTTCCTGGAGGGTCGCACCGATGATGACCAGTTTCTGGACGAGAAGAGTTTCCTGGTCAGGCAGATTGAGAACTTGCCCGACGAAGAGACCCTGCTGAGGGAACAGCAGGACAACAACAGTCAGGTGAGAGTCGGTGCATAGGATGCAGCTATATTGCGCTGGTGGAGGTGACAGCGTGACAGGAGTGCCGTGACGCGATGAGGGATGATTAGAGCCCGCCACGCTCTCTCATCTCACTCTTACCGTCACGGTGCCTGGTCGTTGGGAGGGTGTGTTGCAATGGGTGATGGAGTCCTTGAACTCTGGTGCGTCTGGATTGTGCGTTGCTCTTTGTAGTGAGTGAGCACAAGAGAGCTTTACATGGACTGCGGCATGTTTGGGGGGCAGGCCCAGTGCTATTGTCACGATACGATGCATTGATTGATACACGAGGACACTTGCATTTACTAGGTACTGAACTATACCTATGTTCTCTTTCCTTTGCCTGCGCTTGCTGAGACAATACGGCGAGGCGTACGGAACGGTGATGGGTACGAACGATAACATACGAATCAACGGATGAAGTTCCAACTGCCCTTGAGTGAAGTATGTCCTGTCATTAAGGCATTCCGTACCCATTCCTGCAAGCTGCCTACCTAGGGTAACTCACAGGCTTGTTCGGTCGCACACCATTGGGCATACGTACCCCGTTTGTATCAATGCATGGCCTTGATAACTTTCCGCACCTTTGCCCGCATTGTCCTTTTCCTTGCACTCCTGTCGGTTGCGCCGGGCTGGGCCTCTCTCTATACATGCAAGGGACTGTACGTCCAGTTTCTACCTACCTACAGTAGGTACATACATACCTGAGGTACTGTACCTAGTACCGGTGTCCCGTGTTGAAGGGACTCCGGAACCGTACGTATGAGAGACTCACTACTGTACCCAAGGTAGGTACTGTACATAAGGTACATACCGAGACACTGTTGCCGCAGCTAGATTTCATAAAAAGGGGCAGGGACGCAGCCAATCTTCTTTCTTCTCCCTCAAACGGCATACGGCATACTAAATACTACATACTACATACTACATACGGTGCTCCGTAGGCAGTGTGCCTTTCAATGTTACGGCTACGGCTACGGTCACGGCTACGGCTACGGCGACGGCACGGGTGGTATGTATGTACCTGACTCGACTGAGCTTGCACTGTGCAGTAAGAAGCCTTCTCCCTAGCCCGAGTCAGTCCATCTCGGTATGGGCTCAGGACTCAATACTCAAGTCAGACGTAGAGCCTTGCAGATTTGACTGAGCGTGGAGGCGGGAGTGAGTCGCATACTTGGGAGCGTCACAATCGTTCGTGTATGTCATTAAAGTGCAGAGGCTCATCCACCGTATCCAATACTGTATGCCAACACCGTCATCAATCCAAGCAAGCAAGCAAGCAAGCAAGCACATCGCTGCTTGCCGGCTCAAAACACGTCTTCCTTCTTTGCCGGCCCTTCCTGGGCCTCCAGCGTCATGTTGTCCAACTCGTCACCCAGCAACTCTACCTCGACCTCTTCCCCTACCCAGCCCTCAAACTCCTCCAACCCTTTCTGCACGTGGACCTTGAACCGAATCACATCCTCCAGTAGCCGCTCGATGCCGCCGTGCAGCTCCTCCCGCACCCGTGCACTTTCCTCCCGCATATACTCGTATGCAATATGAACTTCCATCTCCCTCTGCTCCAGCTCCACAACACCCCGGGCCAACCCTTCTCTCATGCGGCTCAGTTCCTTCTCGAGCTTCTCAATCGCGCTGGTCTGCTGCGTGTGCTGCGTCGTCCCGTTCTCCTTGAGCACGCCATACAACCTCCCAGCCTCGTTGACCCGGTAATTCAAGTTGTCAATTTCGGTGTTCTTCTCATGGAGCGCTTCGGAAATGTTGTCCAAGAAGTCCCGCGCGTTGAGATCTGACTCCGACAGGGCTTTTCTGCGCTCGTTGATTTCCTTGCGCAGAGATATGAACGCGTTGCGAACGGTGCCCCGAAGGTCAAGGTTCAGGAGATGGGAGGGAGAATAGCCCGTGTTGGTGTCGGCGAGGAGGCGATCGGATTCCACTGGCGATGCGCGACTGCGGCGAGGTTGGGAAGTTGAAGATGAGAAATTGTCCGACGAGAGATTGAGGCTGAGTTCGTAGTCCTGGCCTTTCGCGTTGACTGCTGTCGATGGGATCACCGACATCTGATAGCCCAAGCTGTTGTAGCGTTTGATGGTTGCCTCGAGCTCTTCGAGTTTGCGGGCCGTTTCGGTCTCCTTTTCCAGGACTCTTTTGTTCACTTCGTCGAGAGTGACGAGTGCGTCTTCGTGGGATTTGGCGAGTCGTTCGCGTTCGGTGTTCATCCGGTCGATGTCTTGGATGTTCAATCCCTGTCGGTCCACGCTATGTTGCAGCGCCTGGCGTTCTTGCTCGACGACGGCCAGGTCTGCTTCGACTTTCTGAATTTCCACGTCGAGGATTTTTATGCGTGAGTCGTACTTTTCGATCTTGGCTTGCACATTGGCATTATACTCTTCGAACTTCTTTTTGTCATCTTCCAGAATCTTGAAGTGCTTATCCAATTTCGCAATGTCGGGTGCATTTCGCTCGAATTCGTCGACTTGTGCTTTCAAGGCTTCATGTTCTGCTTCGAAAAGTTTCAACTCTTCGGCGTGCTTGGCATTGGCGCGTTCAAACTCTTCGTTTAGAGCCTGAATATGCGGCTGCAGCGCGGCATCCTCGCTTTCCTCATCGTCCTCGGGCCCCATCTGGAGCCAGTCTTGATAGGCGCCGAACAGGAAGCGGAATACTATGCGATCGCTGGCCACGTCAACGCCGGCCTCGGCACATGCATCATCGTATGCGCCCCGTGTGAAGTTGTCTAACATCTGAGCGAGCTGCATCATCCAATGCAGCAGACCCAGGAAGCGGGGCCAGTTCTGTCCTCCTACAGCGACCAGATGAGACTTCGTAATGTCTCGTTCATAGGGGTATCTGAGCTGCTTCATGATGGGCGGAACCTCGACATCTATGCTCTTCTGGAATTTGTAGCCTGGGTCAATTCGTCTGTACAACCACTGGAACATGAACGTGAAATCCTTCTGTGTTGGTGATTTGACTGAATTCTGGGTTAACGAGTGCTTCATTTCGAGCTCGAAATTGTTCTGAGTCAGGTAATCAAGCAGTTCTTGACTGAGACGCGCCCTGTACGAGCCATCCCGGAGAGGTCGGGGGTCCTTCGGAGCGCCGGCAGCTGGCGGTGGTTGCGAGAAGAATGACTGGTGCACGGCCGGCGCATGGCCGGCAGGACGGGAGAAGATGCTGCTTCTCCTCTGCAGACTCTGAGACGCCGGTGTTTGTGAGCCAAATAACTGGTTTGGCGCAAGACTTTGCCGGCCAGTATGTTGATTAGCGAATATGTTGACTGAAGTAGATCTCCGTGCTGTTGACATGCCCATATCTGCCAAGTTCCCTCCGGAGGATGATCGATGGAACACAGGCTGCGCAGGACGCTGAATGCTGTGGTTGATTGAGGTCGACCGGACATGCTGCGCGGTGTGAAATTCGGCGCTTGAGGAAGCCCGCTTGACGGTGGAAGCCGGCTGAGGGATGGCTGAGAGATTCGTGATATTTCCGAGAGTCTCGCGCGGGCGACGGACACTGAAGAGACCAGGCGGCTGCGACATGATGGCTGCGAGGCGAGGGTGGTGGTGTCAGGGTTCTGCGATGAGTTGTAGTCGCAGGCTGAGGTTGAGGGCGCGGTCTTTTGCGAGGCCAAACAAAGCCATCGCGAGAGCCGTAACCACGGCAGCTGGTGCTACGGCGGATCAGAAGCACACTGGGCAAGCGTTCGCTAGGCCTATCTGGGACTGGTGGCTGGTACTGCCAACCAAAGGCACTCGAAGCGCACACCGAGGCTCAACTCATTGACAAATGGATGGCTGGTCTCATCTATCAACCACTTCCAGCAGCCATTTCCATCTCTCATAATCCCCTCTTCTGTTCTGTTGCGTAGGGCAGAAGTTAGAATGGGCGCTGAATAAGCCCGGTTTCTCGACTGACTTGCGCCAATATGGCACCCCGCGAAGACTTGGTCGCCTCGGCCGTGGTGTTCCTGCAGGACCCGTCCGTTGCCTCAGCTCCAGTCGAAAAGCGAATCGAATTCCTCAAATCCAAAAACCTCACACAGGAAGAGATTGATCTTTCGCTGGCTCGGGTCGCCGGAGATGCGGGCCAGCAGCTTCCACCTCCGCAAAATGCACCCTACTATCCTGCTCCTGCACGGGGACCCCCAGGCCCGCGCTACCCATACCCATACAACCCCTACGGAGAATGGCAGCAGCCTCCGCCGCCGGAACCGCCTCGACGAGACTGGCGAGACTGGTTCATTATGGCGACCGTAGTTGGTGGAGCCAGCTACGGATTGTACACCCTGGCTCAGAGATACATCAAACCATTAATAGCGCCGCCAACACCACCCCAGTTGGAACAAGATAAGGCCGCAATCGACGAGCAATTCAACAAAGCATTCGCCTTGCTGGACACACTATCCTCAGATACCGCTGCTCTGAAAGATGCCGAAGAAGCCCGTACTCAGCGCCTCGACACCGCAATCACCGACATTGAAACCATTGTCGCGGAATTGAAAGCCGCCAATATGCGCCGTGAGGACGATGCCCGCAGAATGGAAACGGAGATAAGAACCATGAAGGACAGCCTGCCTCGATCCATTGATAGCGTTAGAGATGCAAGCGAAAGACAGCTCAAGGAGCTGAGCACTGAGTTGGCCAGTCTGAAAGCGCTCATGGGTAATCGGCTCGGAAGCGCCTCCTTCAGTCCTGCAGGACAGGGAATCGCAAGGACTCAGCCAGGCACATTTCCAGGACCGGGTGCGTCAGCTTCGACCGGCGCAGCCGCGACATCGACCACCGAGAATGCCACAGGAAACAGTGCTGGCAACCCGCCTAGGCCTACACCGAGCTACACCGCTTCAGCGTCAGCAGTCCCTACATCCTCGTCAGTGTCAACTACCAGGCCAGCGTCAACCACTTCATTCGGCAGCTCAGGCAACAAAGCAGCCATTCCGGCCTGGCAGATGGCGGCCGCAAACAAGGCCAAGGATATCAACGGGCCCAGTCCTGCGGCTGCAAGTCATAACTCCAATGTTCCGGTCACGAATGTGCCTTCTCAACAGGCCGATGGTGCCGAGGCCGTTGCAGCACTCAATGCGAGCTAGTTCTGTATCTGTTCATATATATTCTATAATGAAAACCCGCTTCCGGCCTCGTCACCCGTCTCTGTTGTCGCCGCCGCCGCCAAACCGTTGCCGTGCAATCTCTCGGAACAGACTCATCGTCTTCTCCTCCCGTTCCTTCGCAGCCTGCAACCGGGCCTCCAGCTCCGCACGTCTCGCCCGCAGAATCTCCTCCTTCCTCGTTTCCCGCTCGTTTTTCTTCCTCTGGTTCTCCATCTTCATCCGCTTCAAGTTGCCGAGACTGTCCTCGTCGCCCATGACATCTGAGTCCCGTAGGTCTACGTCACCGGCTGCTTCTTTACCTGCGGCGAACGCACGGTTGGAGTCGGCCTTTTCGCGTTTCTTTTCGAGTTGCCGTTCGCGTGTGCCAGCCTCGGCCCGCGGTACCAGCTCGTCCAGTCTCTCCTTCTGCTGTTTCCTGTCGATTTGGCGATCTTGGCGGATGCCTTCGATATATCGGTTTTTCGCCGAGGTGGCATCCTCGAGGGAATGCTCGTCTCGGGCGCGAAGGTCCGTCAGAGAAGGGATCGTGGGACCCGGGTCTTTTGACACCGTGTTGGCATGATTCCGAGCTCCACCATGATCATTGTACGACGCAATGGATGTGGATGTCGGCAGAGAAGGCCCATAGTCGTCATCCGACGCAGTATTGTCGGCGCCGTCGTAATCGTCTCGAGGATCTCGCTCCTGGCCCGACGGTCTCGCATCTGGCCGATCGACCCCCGATTGCGCCGTAGCATCGCTCTGGGCTGATGTATTTGCCTTCTCTAGTGTCTTTGGATCATACCATCCTTCAGCCAACTCTCCACGGTTCCTGCCATGTTAGCCAGCCTGCAAAAGCACCATTCAGGCAACGGGAACTGTACGTGATGCCTACCATTTCCCGACAAAGCTTTTCCACCGTCCTCTAAGTTCTTTGTCTTCCAAGTCTTCGAGAATAATGCCTTTCTGGATGTCAAGGTATAGTGCGAAGAGAGGGGTGTAGGTTGTCAGGTCGTGCCGGGAGAGATAACGGGCATTGTAAGGAAGAGGCTTTGACCGCGGGGAGGTGGGTGCGGGTGACTGGGCGCGCTTGTGGTGGTGTTGGCGAGCAGACCGCGAGCGATGGTGAGATTGGTGGCGATTGTCGGAGTGGGCATCGCGGTAGGGTGAGCGCGAGCGACTGCTGCGGTGCCTGTCTGGCATTGTCCTTGATGGGCTGCCTGGATGAAAACAGCCTGGAGCATGATATCGTTCCTCTGGCCCGTGGCAGCGAATCCTGGATATGATGTGACTTCACCCTCAGTATAATGTTGCCGCTTTACACATACGATGCCAGATGAACCCCATGTGCCACTGCGCGCTCAGGGCTCGAAGTTCTGGGGAGTTGCAAGAAGGCTCGTAGCAACTTTACGCTCTTATGTCCCAGCGCCTCAGCGGGCAGGATTCTCTCCCTCATCTCAATACCCACTTCTCCTATAAGTGCTCCTCATCTGCGTTGCGAAGGGCACGCGGTCCAGCCCACTAATAACGATCACGATCTTGTCCTCGTAGATTCAATGCGATACTGACATCAGACTGATCTGCTTGCCCGAAACTGATACAAGATCGTTTGCGTGGCCAACCTGTCGCCTACGCCATGTCCCGACAAGTGAGCTCAACAACGAGCCAGCGTTTAGAGCAGCGGGCTACGCGCCAAGCTTCTTAATGTATCGATCTCGAGAAGTTTTCGTTTGCAGCGCTTGAATTACCCCTCATAGTCTCTTGCTGTATAGACATCTTTCCGCTTCTGTTCGCATAGACATAGACAAGCCGTCAACATGCATATTCTTGTGGGTGTCCCGAAGTTGATTGCCAGAGTGGTAAGCTCACTTGACCCAGGTTGTGAATGACGACGGTCCTCCGTCGAATCAATCATCACCATATGTTCATTCGCTGGTATCCACACTTCAAGATGCCGGCCATATCGTCTCCGTCGTCTTGCCGCACGTTCAAAGATCCTGGATTGGGAAGGCTCATATCGTCGGTCAGACCTTGACCCCGACCTACTTTCGCCCCGGCAGCATCCTCAAGGATGACGGCATTACCTCGGATCGTCCCTTTGATGATGGAGGGGAAGAATGGATTCTGATAGACGGCACCCCGGCTTCATGCGCTCACATTGGTCTCCATCACATGTTCAAGGACAGAGGTCCGATCGACCTTGTAGTCAGCGGTCCCAACTACGGACGCAACACCACTGCTGTGTTTGCCCTCTCCAGTGGAACCATCGGTGGTGCAATGGAAGCTGCGATGAATGGCGTCAAGGGAGTCGCCTTGTCTTACGCTTTTGATTCCAGGGAACATGATCTTGAAGTCATTTCCGAGGCATCCAAGCTGAGCACCCGACTTATAGAAAAACTGGTCAAAGAGTGGCCGAACGACGTACATTTGTACAGTATCAATGTTCCTCTCCACAAAGGAGTCACGAACAATAAGATCGTGTACACCGAGATGATACAAAACCGTTGGATTGGTGGCAGCTCATTTACAGAATTGCCCGAAGAGGCTGACGACAATAACCCTAATGAGGAAGAACAGATGATCCGCGAGACCGGCGAAGTCAACGGGGACGGTGCCACGGTTACGAGGAGGGCACATCGCAAGTTCAAATGGTCACCGAACTTCGCAGCCGTCCGGAAATCTGTCCTCGATGCTGGCAAAGGTGACGGCTGGGAAGTGCTACAAGGGAACGTCACGTAAGTCCTTGATCACGGAAATGGAAACACTACAGTATATTGACTGATGAGTATAGTGTGACTCCATTGGTTGCAAATTTCTGGCATCTGCCCCATTACACTGGAGAAATCAAGCTGTGAGTAAGTTGACCATGGACGTTCCCGGCTGCTTCGGATGCATACATGAACTAAGTTGACCGATCTTCAGAGACGATCTTGCCGCGACCTCGATAGACCATGCAGAGAATTCTCCTACAGCTCCCATCTATGCACTGGTTGACTATCCAGACGCATATGTACAACCTCTGATCCTGGCTTCCATGAACCAGTTGAGGCCTACCGCTGTCCAGCTTTTGTCTTCCATCAGTCATCTACCTCATCCCCAACATCGTGTCTTGCAGTTCACTGCATATGAAGCAATAGACTTCGAGCATGCAATGCAACATCCTCAGACCTCGCTCGTATGCGCATATGTCATCCGTAAGGCCCTCATTCGCAAGCATTATCTATCCAACACTGTTTCAACTTGGCTAGTCAAGCACCCTGAAAGCATCTTGGCAAAGCATTTCAAGTCCTCCGCTCATTTCGAACTTGACTATGCAGAGTTTCTGGACGAAGCATTAGTGGATGCATGGGACTTGAATGAGAGTATGGCGGAGAACGAGCGAAAGGATTCTACTGAACAAAAGCAGTGGTGGATCCTGAAGCCTGGGATGAGTGATGGTGGCAACGGCATCCGGCTCTTCTCGAGTTTGGAGGAACTTCAAGCTATTTTCGAAGAGTGGGAAGAGGGCATGCCTGACCCCGACCACGGCACTGAAGAGCCAGACGGAGACGACTCATCCGGCTCTCCTTCTATGAGCAAACAAGGCGGTATCACCGATGGTAACGCAATGACGTCTCAGCTTAGACACTTCATCGCCCAACCTTACATCGATCCGCCCTTGCTATTGGAATCGTACGGGAATCGAAAGTTTCACATCCGAACATATGTTCTGGCGGTCGGGGCACTCAAGGTTTACGTCTACAGGGAGATGCTTGCCTTGTTTGCGGCCAAGGAGTATGAATCGCCTGCGTCCAATATGGACCCGGACATGCTTGACCTTGCACAACATCTGACAAATACCTGCTTCCAAGCTGAAGCGACCAAGGAGTCTTCTGTCTACCGGTACTGGGATCTGAACTCGGGCGGAATGCGACCTAACTGGAAGGAGGACGTCTTCTGCCAGATATGCGACATAACCGGTGCGGTGTTCGAGGCTGCAGCCCGTGAACAGATGATACACTTCCAAGCACTCCCGAATGCATTCGAGATTTTCGGCGTGGACTTCCTAGTGGACAGTGATTATAATGCTTGGCTGCTGGAACTCAATGCGTACCCCGACTTCAAGCAGACGGGTCGGGACTTGCAGGATGCGGTGGTCGGTGGCCTTTTCGCAGAGGTCACAAAGAATGCCATTGCGCCATTCTTCGGGCTTGCCTCCTCGGGGAGTATGCAGATGCCGCTTGTTCGGTCTATCAATCTAGGCCGGGGATGACAGGCAGTGGCAACGAGATCAAGCGGCCCACTTCGTCGCTCATTGACACGCACACTCTGATCGACGGGCCTTCCGCCAGCCCTTGGACGATGCTGTGTCACCCGAGTTGGAGCTGCAACCTGCAAGCACTTCACCATGTCCAGACGACTGCGGATGCAGCGCGACAATAGTCTTCCTGCAGCACACTCTTTCCGGCTTATTTGATCCGTTGTTCCTTGCAATCACTACAGGCCCAATTCGCAGCGGCCAATCGCACTGCGTGAAAGGTTCTGGGGACTGTGCCGGTGCCTCTTGCGCCGCTTCACACGATGCTGACAGGCAACGAGACTCGAAGAGCACAACATGAGCATCCCGGCTATACGACGCAAGCGGATGGTGGCCCGGCCTGAACATTTTTGGCACGGGGACGCGGAGTCGAGCAACTGCAAAAGCCCACGTCGCACAGTGGTGCTGTCAACGATAATCTGACACCAACCCGCGACCAGTGCCAGGCAACTTCTCTGAGTGTCTCTCATTGAGTTAAACTCATCCGTACGATTTGTAAAGTCGACATTTGAACGTCCGCTGACGGCCGGAAGACATAGCTTCTTCCATCTTGCATACGCGAGCTACCGCAAGGCTGAGTTGTGCTTGGAACCAAAGGGAAGAGAGCACACAGCAAGCAGCGAGTTGTCTTGTGTTATTAGCAGGGGATGCATCACAAGAACATACTCTAACGCTCAGGTCGAGTATGGCTTTAGAGCCCGGTCGCGCCTACCTCCCGCATGATCTGTATGGAGACTGCCCCTCCATCCTTCACTGAAGGCCTGCAAAGGCTGCGCCGACAACGATACGCGATGAGAAGTAAACGCATGCGGACTTCACTTCTCCCCCATCAAACAGACAGCGATCTGCTCTAGTTGTTGTTCCACACCACTCTCGTGTCTCCGACAGTCAACATTATCCCATGAGGCAGACTTGTATGAGTCGACGGTCAGGCCTTCCACACCTTAATTACTCATTTCTGCCTTATAGGCACACGTCGCCTTCACCACAACAAGCCTCGCTACAATTCACAGTCAGTCGACTTCACCGCACCTCTCAAAACCACCTAGCTCTCAGCGTAATACGGACACCAGCATGATATCCAACACCACCTCTGAAACGATCTTGGTTTTGAGAGTATTCCAGATCCTGACCGTCGGTGCCCCAGCCGTTTTCTTTGCCATCGCTAGTATCTATTCCTCGTTCTCGGTGACGCCGTCAACAAAAGCAGGAGGTGGAAGACTGCGCAAGGCTCAGCTCTCTCTCACTCTTTTCGCCGGCGTCCTCTCAGCTGCGGAAGCTGTTTTTGACCTCAAGAAGTCGGACCCATCAAAGACCTCAGACCCAGATGCCGTCTATTCGCTCTTCCTTACTCTGGTCTATGTCATACTCTCCATTGGACTCGTTGACGACGACGCAGTTGCATCATACCCTCACCATGGAGCCTGGGCTATCCTCCTCATCTGTCAAGGCACTGTTTTCGTCCTCTGTATTCCTGGCGCATCCTCAGAAGACAAGCTCATTTTCGCGCACGGACTCCTCCAAGGCCTTCGGCTCGCTGTCACGCTGATCCTACTAGCCGGTAGCTTGTTCATCCAGAATTTGCAATACAAGAAAAACACAGGTACCGAGGACGAAACACGCCCTCTTCTTGCTGATGAGGCTTCTGCAATTGGGCCGGCTACAAGCAGTGAAACGAACGATCCAGATGATGACGAAGCCGACAGACTGCGCATTCGAAGTCGCCCATTCTGGCAATATGTATACTCGTTCAAGGTCTTTGTGCCGTACATGTACCCAAAGTCGCCCAGCTTACAGCTCTACTTCTTGGGAATGTGTATCTGCAGCGCCGGGTCGAGAGTGGTGATAGTCGCTCTCCCTCTCACCCTAGGGGCCCTTGTCGACCGCTTGGGAGAATCAGTTCCGTGGAAACAGATCACCGTCTTTGTGCTACTTAAATTCTTGACATCCTCCGCCGGTGTGCCGCTGATTGAGACTTGGCTATCCTACCGGCTGAATATCGATCTGACGCTCGGGCTGCAGCGACACTGCTACGACCACATCATGAATCTCTCCGCAGATTTCCATGACAACAAGAAATCACCAATCATCTGGCAGGTCATGAATCAAGGTCAGGACGTGATAGACCTGTTCCACGATATGCTGTTCGAATTTGTGCCTCAGCTGATAGACCTGGTATCTGCATCTGTGGTCCTATCCTACCTGTTCGGCCCCTACATGACGTTCATCGTCGCCACAACGGCCATTCTGTTCTACTGGCTGACCTTCAAAGCACTTATCACCAAGCGATCTTTGCGACGATCCTGGCTCGATGCATACCACGACCAGTACTACCAGATGAGCGAGTCGACCTTGAATTGGTCGACTGTTTGTTACTTTGGCCGCATCCCATACGAACTGCGGCAATACCGGGAGAAGGGCGACGTCACTCGCGGGAAGATGCTGATGTGGTGGTCGTGGGAGTTTTGGACTCGTGGTCTGCGCAATATAGTCCCTTGCGCAACCTTTGCTGCCGCATGCACCGTGGCGGCATTGCAGATTGCCCATCGTCAGCTCAACATCGGTGATTTTGTAATCTTGATCACATACTGGTCACAATTGACCAGCCCTTTGTCGACAATTGCGGGAGAACTTTCGAGACTGACTGAGATGCTGGTCAACGCTGAGAAATTGGTGGTCATACTGGAAAAGACGCCGCACGTCCAGGACCTACCCGTTGCTAGGCCCTTCACGTTTTTGGAAGGCGCCGTGCAATTTGAGAACGTGTCGTTCTCATATGATGGCAAGCGTCAAGTGACAAAGGGTATCACATTCCGCGCGTCGCCCGGCACGACAATTGCACTGGTCGGACAAACCGGAGGAGGGAAGAGTACCATCTTGAGGCTCCTGTTCCGATTTTACGATGTCGATCAGGGCCGAATCCTGGTTGACGGGCAAGACATCCGCCACGTCAAGATGGAAAGTTACCGCAAGCATATTGCCATGGTGCCGCAGAATCCCGTCGTTTTTAACATGTCGATTCTGGAGAATGTCAGATACCCCGACATTGACTGTACGGACGAAGAAGCAATTGAGGCTTGCAAAGCAGCAGCGTTACACGACAAGATTATGTCCTTCACTAGAGGCTATCAAGAGAAGGTTGGTGAGCGTGGCACGAAGCTTTCCGGTGGCGAATTACAGCGACTCGCGATTGCAAGGGCGATTCTGAAGAAGGCTGACATCCTGCTCTTGGATGAAGCCACCAGCGCCGTGGACAGCATCACCGAGAAGAATATACAGGCGAGCATTCGTCAGCTCTGTGCAGGCAAAACGGCTTTCATAATCGCGCACCGTCTTTCAACAATCTTACACGCCGATCATATACTTGTCATCCGTGACGGTCAGATTGTCGAGGCTGGTTCCCATGAGAGTTTAATCAAACAGGATGGCTCATACAACGAGCTGTGGCGGAGCCAGCTTCGGCTCCAGGCCGATGAGCGTTCTTGTTCACGAGCAAGATCCCCGCAAAAGTCAAAGGCCCAAGTCCTTATCAACGATCTGAACAGCAGTGGGGAAGAGACTCAAACACTTGTTAAGAGCCTTAGTAGAAGCAGCAAAGATGGGAGATTCTCGGAGCAAGCATATGGAGCCGATAGCGAAACCTCGAGCACTTATGAGAAGGATCAAAAAGCCTGCGATGAGTCGCATGCCAATGCTGATGGGCGTGGTAGAAAGCTCTCAAAGAGACTTGCCGGCGCCTTGAATAGGAGCATGTCACGGTCGAAATCGCCCAGAAAGGGCCAATCTTCGGATTCTGGGTTGAACCCCGATGCTCCGACGTTCAGACTGTCACGATCGAAGTCGCCGCAGAAGGCCGGATCGTCAGAATCTGCTCTGAAGCCAGACGTCCGCACATTCAGACCCCGACGATTCCAAGACGGACACCACAGCACCAATTTCTCGGAGGAGGCGCCCAGCATGTCTGAGACTTTACTCAAACGTGCAACAGGCGATCCCGTGAACCAGATTGGATCCAATGCAGCCGCAAATAACGAAAATAACTCGAAGTCATCTCTAGTACAGGCAGTGTTTCCGCTAAAGAGGAAGTGGACTAGGAAGGGTCGGGAGAACCTCGACAGCAATGGAGATTCAGAACTTTACGACGTACCGGAGGTTACACCGGACGCCGATGATGCTAAGTCCGACCGCCTAGAAGCCCGTGTCGACGGGATCGACAAAGAGCAGATCAAGTCAGTGTTGGGACACGTGCGGCGACGCGAGACCGCGAGTGAGCCTTTTCCAGAAAGTGTCAACGAAGAGGATGACTCGGAAGGCTCATCTGGAGATGGGAATATCATGCACTCGGCAAAGTATTCGAGGTTGCCACAGCTGATGCGAGGCCGAGCTGTGTCGGCTGTTGAAAGGAAGGCTGTCAAGGCGCAGGGGAGCGGGGAGCCGTCAGCGGATGAGAACGAGCCTCGAGCACCAGTGAATACAGCAGCAAGCAGTCCCGGCGTCCTGACACCCAAATCGAACCGGAAGTTCTCTAGCGACTTGCTCGTCTAGGCCAGTTCGCCGATGCATATGGTCGAGAGTATGGCGCTTGAGTATGTCTACCCACTGCATCTCTTTACATGCCTCTGGGTTATTGAGCCTGGTAATCCCGCATGGGCAAGGTACCATCCATGAACTGCTAGGCTGGACGCGACGATAGAGTTGAACAGCATGATACTCCCAGCAGCAAGATTCTGTCAATAGCACAATACGTAGTATGATCCAGGTGCCAGATACGAGCAGGTTCTGAAGCCAAGTCTGCATGCAGTCGTATTGCAACTGCGATGTATTTCTCCCGCCCAATCTACAGTCCCGTCCATCAGATCAGCGTCTGAGCTGATACTTGACAAAGTCATCACAGTCAAAGGCCTTGTATAACCATATTACCCTGCTGCGTAGACGGTACAAGTCACAGGGCGTGGCTGGACTGGGAGGGGAGCGCTGCGGTGTCACCGCTTTTCTCCACATCATTCAGTCATGACGCTGTCCGCCACTCGACTCTTCGCAATGTCTTCTTCGTCGCTGCTAACGACGCAATGAGCGCTGCACAGGATGTCGAGCTCGTCGAGGCCAGACGCGCTGCAGTCGACGACTTTCGTGATCCATTGGGGGAGCGAGGCGAAGTAAGACCACCACAAGACGCTGTCTCGGTCGAAGACGTGCCTCCGGACGGCGGCTATGGCTGGGTGTGCACAGCATGTGTCTTCATGCTCAACGCCCACAGCTGGGGACTCAACAGCGTAAGCCCGTTCCAGGCCGGCGAGCAGCGCGAAGAGCTGACCGGTTGCAGACCTGGGGCATATTCCTAGCCCATTACCTCGCCCATTCCACCTTCAAGAACGCGTCTCGGCTCGAATACGCACTGATCGGAGGCTTGTCGATCTCTCAATCCCTGCTGAGCGCGCCGGCCGTCAACATTTCCCAGAGATATTTGGGCATGAGGGCCACTCTGCTCATAGGTACCGTCTTGCTGTTTGTCGCCCTGTTTGGCGCATCGTATTCGACCCAGATGTGGCATCTTTTCATGACCCAAGGTGTTTGTTTCGGGTGGGGGCTGGGCTTCACTTACATTCCTGCCACAGCCACTCTTCCTCAATGGTTCTCGACCCGTCGCAGCCTGGCCATGGGAATCGCATCCTCGGGTGCTGGCCTCGGCGGCCTGGCCTACAACCTGGCAGCGGGCGCCATCGTCCAAAAGATGGGTGTCAACTGGGCTTATCGCATTTTGGCATTCTGCGGCCTCGCAGTCAACACGGTGTGCTCGTTGCTCCTCAAGGATCGCAACAAGGCCGTCCAGCCTTTGCAGAATGCATTCAACTACCGCGAGTACGGGCGAGTGGAGGTGCTGCTGGTTGTGGCCTGGGGAGTGCTGACGGAGCTGGGCTACATTGTACTGCTGTACTCCCTGCCGAACTACGCCACCTCGATCGGCCTCACGACGTCTCAAGGCTCAGTCGTCGGGGCGGTCCTCAACCTCGGTCTCGGAGTCGGCCGGCCTGTCATCGGGTACTACTCAGACGCCTTTGGCCGCATCAACATGGCGGCACTGATGACAGCACTATGCGGAGTCCTCTGCCTCGCACTTTGGGTACCGGCCAAATCGTATGGTGTCCTCATCGCTTTTGCCTTGACGGCAGGTTGCGTGTGCGGTGTGTTTTGGAACACCGTCACCCCGGTATTGGCCGAAGTTGTCGGGCTCAAGAGACTACCTTCGTCGTTTGGGGTCATTTGTCTGGCCCTGGTCGTCCCTACCACATTTGCAGAGCCGATCGCGCTTGAGATGGTCACTGCTTCCGGCTACCTCAGCGCCCAGATCTTCGTGGGGTTTATGTTTTTGCTGGCCGGAGTGAGCACCTGGGTTCTGAGGTCTTGGAAGATCAACCAAGTTGAGCTAAAGGCTGCAAGGGAGCAACACCAGGTCGATCAAGGAGACAATGCAGAAAGAGATGGTTTCTGGTTAACTCCTAGGATGTTTCTTCGACTGGGCAGGGTCTGATCCCTTGTCCGACGTTACCTTCCAGGTGTGTTTCAGCCTCGTTTCTCAATTGTAGCCAACATCTCATGAACAACAGTGAACTCCAAAATAGCTGATGGCACCGTCTTGTCTCTGCTGGAGGCTTTGTTGTCGGCGCAATGGTAATCTCTGCCAGATGCCTACCCTGTCCGGATTGTCTCTGAAAACACAAACGCTCAATATCTCAACCGACAATGCTGTCCAAAACAGCTGGGCATTCATGTCGCAAGCTGGAGAAAGGCCACAAAGGAAATGTGCCAAACAGGAGTTGGTTGTGAGAGTCCAGCACATCGACGCTGGGGACAAGTGTCGGCTCCCGGTGGCCTCTATCAGATTTATGCTTCTCTAATATGTGAGTCGTCCACAAAGCTTTCCACTCTGCAACATCCCACAAAGTGACAGGATACTGGCGCTCTACCGGAGTTGAGGTATCGAGCAACATGCCACGCCTACTGAACTGTTCCTCCTTCCTCACCCTCCTCACCCTCCTCACCCTTGACGCAATCTTCAGTATTTGCTTTCCAGCTGCACGGAGCTGTCTTTACAAGGTTGGATTTGCGATACCGTCGCCGTCACAACATCTTGCCTGTCATGTTCAACCCGGAGCATTTTGGACAGTCCATTTCGCGAGCCGACTCGTCCTGCTCACCACATCTCTCATTTTTGGACTCTGGATCTGCAAGGAAGACAATCATACCACCAGCTTGTGGACGGATGGCCCTGACTTTCTACTGAGGCTAGGATCTGTCTTACGACTTTCCCTCTTCTCCAACCTGTTTGCATACTGCACGTCAAGTGCGACAAGCATCCTTCGATCTCTCATGGTCGTTCGAGAGACGAGGCTCAAGCTTCGGGCAGCCCTTTGGCGCACTGAACAACTGATGGAGGTGTTTTTCATGCTATTCCCAATCTTCAACTTTGCTCAGCGCATCGTCTCCAAATGCAGCAAACTAGACGAGCTACGGACCAAATCTTCTAGCATCCACGCCGTCGTCCATGAAACGTCCAACCCTCGCGAGCACAACCAGCCTAGACCTCCCATGCCGGGCGCATATCCGACCCTTGCTCACGAGCCTCGCTCTGAGATGTAAAGCCCTGTGCATGCCTTCTTCCCGTACCTTACGCTCGAACACGATCGATATTGCTTCGAGGAGGATGTGGATGACAACAACGACAAA
Organism: Cladophialophora carrionii CBS 160.54; assembly: GCF_000365165.1. Classification (NCBI taxonomy): domain Eukaryota; kingdom Fungi; phylum Ascomycota; class Eurotiomycetes; order Chaetothyriales; family Herpotrichiellaceae; genus Cladophialophora; species Cladophialophora carrionii. The sequence goes on along the minus strand of NW_008481827.1, from coordinate 176,108 downwards.
GCAGGACTGAACGATGGCGAAGGAGGCAGCGAACAGAGGGGACTTGGAGTCATTGACACGGCTGGGGACTATGATGAGGATAGAGGGAGAAGAGAATCCAACGATCTTCCAGTACAGACACCAGATGCCTCCGAATACGATGCTGACAATGAGTCTTCCTCCTCGAACGACTCTGACCACAGGCTGACCAGAAAACTTCGAGGAGTTCCACTCAATGAGTCTTCCTCCTCGAACGGCTCCGAGTACAGGTTCATCAGAAAACTCCGAGGAGTTCCACTCAAGACAGAGGCTGCCCATGCACTCAGAAGGCGTAGCAAGTCAAACAACGGAGAATTTATTGAAGCGTGGGTCGATGGCAATGAAGTTGCCAACACCCATCTCCAAAACACGTATGATCAATCCCGTTCGATCTCTCTTGGGAGCGCTGCCTTTGACAGGCGGTGTGATGCTTCCAGCAGATCCGCGCCTCTGAACTCGCCACCGGCCTCACCAGGAGCCTTCATCTCCCACCGAACCGTGCATGAAAGAATCCAGGCTTGGGAAGAGCACCAGCGTCAGCGTCAGCAAGACCAGGAACGGAACCAGCCAGAGGGAGAACACGAGCCATCGTGGGAGTCGATAGAGAAGCGAGCACGCCGCTGGGACTTTGAAAGGATGAGGCGGCTTGACATGGAAGTAAAGTCCACCTTTCAATCGCCAACCAACCTTTCCTCTGGCCGAAATACTGGCCAATATCCATCGTCGACTGGACGACATGGACAACAGCAACCCCGCTGGCCGAGTTCCTGACCACCCACTGACTTCGGCGTCAACTACTCATCCTACCACCAGCTCCCAGCTCCAAGGATATCAAGCTGTGGACAGCATCGACGACCGCCCACCGGCTTCGGTGTCAGCTACCCATCCTACCACCAGCTCTCAGTCCCAGGGACAGCCAGCTGTGGTCAGCGTCGGCGACGAAGGGTTTCGCGTTTGGCCCCTAGAAGAACAAGGCCGCCGCAACGCGTATGACTGGACCAACATAACATGCCTGCTCTGATCGATGCCATATCCTCCGGAGGCGCGGAGTACGAAGAAGTTATCCACCTTCTCCGACGTACCCTTTTCGATCGGTACGCCCTAGCACGCATGCACGCATCTCTCGTTGGCGAGCCCATTCCGCACGGTCCTCCCATCCGAGTTCAGCCGGATACTATTCCCAAAATCGACAGACGACACACATTGACACGAATGACCCGCGGACACTATGCTCATCAAATCCCCTGAGCCGCGCCCACGCCCGGCCGCCCTTGAATGGACTCACATTCCGCCACCGCCGCCACCAGCCAGATCCCTTCATCTCACGCTGGGCAATGGCCAACGAAATCCCAGGTAGAATTAACGCATGCCAGACGGCGGAAAAGTAGAAGACGAGGAAGTGAGGGCGTTCAAATAACGAACCGAAATCGGACCCGGAAGTATGTGCCAGCATCGCCGTCGTCCAGTCAAACAAAGTCAAACAATTCGTCTATTTGACCCGTGAACGACGCGTCCATGTCGCTTCGCGGCAACTATCCTCAAGAGAGGCACGTTATGTTATGTTATGTGACACTAAGGGGGGCGGAGTAGGTAGTGGGCATAGGGCGTCCACTATGGTGTTCCCATGAAGTCGTCTAATAGAACACACCCGAGATCCAATGCAAGTTTGCGAGCGGCGGCACTCTCTTTCGCAAACCGCACGGCAAACTTTACTAACCTATTTACGAGCATCCGCATGAGAAACATGGGGTATGGTTGTATTGCCTCTGTGCGACGCAGCGAGGAACCACATACAGTAGCATGTTTCGATAGACGACTTGAAGGGAACTCCGTACACTATAGTATTTTTTCCAGGATGGGTCTCTGAATCAAATACCACCCGTACAGCGCACCCTTGAATTCTCCTCCCCATGAAACACGCTTTTTGTGGTCCCCCACCACCCGCCGCTCGATGAAGCCTATTAAAATACAAACAGTACTACAGGAGATACTCTCAATCGCCTATGTAAGAACATCGTGCAAACCGGTTAGCAAAACTCTCTCTGACGCCTGAAAAGAGACGTTTGGTCGCTGCTCATATCCGTCTGGCATTTAGTTTAGCGCCGAGTTTTATTTTGGCGATTTTCAAGTGGTACACTGCACTGGAGTATGTAGTAGGTGAGTATCCGGCTGGACTGGGACTGGGCTGGATCTTGTCTGGCCCTGAGCGGTGGGGTTTGTCAGTTCTGACCGGTCCTATTTGGGGTCCGATCTTGTTCCAATTTGACGAGTATCGAGTATCGAGCCTCGAGATCTCGAGTACCGAAAGGTAGCATCGGGATGGAGGGGATGGAGATGGGGGATGAGCATGAGCGAGCATGAGGGCTTGGAAATAAGGCGTCAGGAATTGGGACTGGACATAGGAAGGAAGGCCAAAGGAAGCCGCGTACTGTACGGAGTACATACAGTACACAGCACGTTCTGTACACACCCAAGGCAATCAAGTCAGTGTTCTGTCCATTTCCAAGTGGTTTAAACACCTTGCTTGGGGCATGAATTGAACTTCGTGGGTATCCATAAGTCGACTGCCAGATAACTAGCAAGTACATACAGTAGGTACCAAAATGTTGTCCGTACGGTCGTTAGTAGACAGTATCCTATCCCCTAAAAATGATAGATCAACTCTTCAACTATTCAACTCTTCACTTACACTTTACACTCGGCTTTCCGTACATGCTTGAACCTTTTTAAGCCAAAGCAAGCTCACTTATATCACTCTCATCTCGTCTCTTTTCGTATCCTCTTATGCACCATCTCACGTACTCTTCCCCCCCCCCCCCCCCCTCTTCCCGGCCGGGCCCCCCGGCCTTTTCTTAAGGTTGTCATCTCCCTTGCTCGGGGGCGCAAATTCTACTCCCCCCTTCTCCCTGCAGAGATCGAGAGAGTACCTCTGTGCGGGTTTGTGTGTGTGCGTAAGTCATCGATAATGCAGGGTCCATGAATCATAACAGACGTGCTGAAGGAGTAACGCGTAAAGAGAAACATCGCCGGAAAAGGAAATTCGTAAGTCAGGTCGTTAAATCTTGGTAAATCGCTGCGCTGCCGCTGGGGGGCAGATCTGGTTTCGGCTGGTTGGGGTCGGTGTTGTATTGTGTCCCTCGTGCGCCTTTCGCTTGGAACGTCGGACAAGGCATGTCGTGAAGGTGATGTCGGGCTGATGGTGGAACGAGGCTGCGTTTCGAGTCTGGTGCTCAATGCGTGTGATAAGAGTGCTTGGAACCGCCCGCTCGGTTGCTCTGGGCTCTACCCGCTTGTCACGCCTCCTATTCGAATGCGTGTCAGAGATCTCCGTGACAATGTGAATCAATCTCCTTTCGACGCATCCGTCTCTTTCTTGACTGCTCAACTCTTGAAAAAAGTCAAGATCATAGCTCCCAGGGCAACTCATCCTCCTCGCACCTCACACAGGTCAGATACCCCAGCCCACCACCTCCACCATCAGCAAGGCTCCGCAAATCCAGCTCCAGACAGTTCCTCACTAGTGGCTTGACTACATCCCTCGCGACGTTCTTGATCTCATCCACCTTGCGTTCGAACCGGCGAAGATTGTCGCGGGTGTACAGAGACTGACTGGTGGAAGGTGGCGTAAGTTTGAGGAAGCGCTTGAGTTCGTCGTGGGGCAGGAACGTGTCGGGGTTAGTGGAGGCGATGAGGCGGAAGATGCGACCCGTGGCTATGGCGCTGGACTGGTGCGCGTGGACGACGGGAGGTGGGTGAGGCTGATACGGCGGCGGAGGTGGCATGTTGCGTTCTACACTGGGGCGAGGAGCCGGCAGACGGGGAGGCGCATTGCTATTCCCGCTACCAGGACGTGAGTTGGGCGGATTCTTCAGGATGCCCCGGACTTCGGGTGTGGTATTCTCGGCAAGCCATTGCCGCCACAGCGACATTGCTAGCCAGCCCAGATAGTCGTTCGACGGGTTGACCCTCTCGCCGCGACTGGTTGTTAGTGTCAACCTGAATAGTTTCGTCTCGATTCGTTGTTTCAGTTCTTCGAGCTCGTCGACTTTGTCCTCAATGAGGTCGATGACTGACTGTGGAACTTCATAACCCCCGCCAGAATGGTCGGGTGGTTTGATGTAGGGAAGGGCAGCGGGCCATTGGCCCACGACGTGTGTCAGGGCTTCTGAGAAGATGATTCGACTCCGGGCAAGATAGCCAAGTTTCAGATATGATGGCGGGTACTTGGCAATCTGCTTGAACAAGCGGGATGAAAACCGCAGTAAATGGTGGTCGATTCGAGGGCCAACCACGGGCAAGGCGTCGTACATGTCTGCCAGAGACAGAAGGGCTTTGCATTCCGAATAGGCCGAAGCAATGTTCGTCGAGTTCAGGACGGGTGGGTAGTTGTAGAAGATGCGGAAAAGATTGTCGTAGTCTCGGACCAGCGGGTTTGTGAGAGACGCGTCCGGTGCCGTCACGGCCAATTCGGCTGAAGACTGTGAGGCCGGTCCACGGTGGGAGAGGGCTAGATTCGCCATGGAGCGGAAAAAGGACGATGAATGCGCCCGCTCGGTTCTTGGACGATCCGGCTGGGGAGGAGCCGGTCCTGGCGCGAACAGGTTGTTTTCTGGCGTCTTTTGGACCAGGATGGGCTCCTCGTCTTCCTCCAGATTCTCCCAGTCCAACTCGAACCGCCATCGTTGCCGTTGTGATGCGGAGGGTAGTGCCGGTGGCTGTGGGCCAGCAGCCGAAGGACCGGCCGTCGTACTGACCTGAGACGACTCCTCCCCAATGACACTCAATGCCTGGCCAGGCCTCGACGAGGCGCCATCGGTTGGACGGCTCTGCGGCTGACCTCTTGTGGTCTCCTCGGCAAAGAAGCCTGCAAACTGAGCCAACGTGAAGCTGTGGAGGAGATATCTCTTCTCTTGTCCATCGCAGGCAATTACAATCTCCACATCACCGGTGTGTGAGAAGAAGGGGAATTCGTTCTGCGGAACGTGGGACGTCCCTCCATAATGCGACCGTCCCCGCTGGTGATGGTGTCGTGAGCGGGAATTTCTTGAGACGATGGAGGGAGCGCCTCGAGACTGGGAGACGGAGCGAGAGCGAGGATGATGATGATCTGCGACTTCGGCGCGTGAAACCATCGGGACAGATGTTTGCTGGTGGGATTGTGCAGGCTGTTGATTCATGTGATCTCATCCACCCTCGCACGCTCGAAAGCTCTGTGCACGCAAGCTACATTCATCCACGCAGTGCTTGTAGGCAGTGGTGTGTCGGCCAACTTCCTCCGCCCGTGTGTGACTGATTGTTTCTCCAGGTTGCCTCCTGTTCTTTGCGCATCCACGTCGGGCGCTGTGACTGAAGTCGCCGGCAGGAAGCCTGCGGGAAGGATGCTGCGATTCGAATCGATCGACGCTCTCACGTGGGTTGGCCGATGCGATGCTTTCCTGCGTGGCGGACCCAGTCACCAGGTCAGGCGACGCCTTCTGCTGTAAACTCTCCCAGGCGCCATACTGCGGAGGCGCATGGAACCTCCCTCTGGATGAGGCTGCCGTGGGACTCGAGGGGTGGCGATGGAGGTGCAGAGCGACAGCCCGAAGAGGCGTAGCTTCAGCTGCAGGTCCAGGCGAGTTCGGCGTCTCCTGGCCAGTGGTAGACGAAGCTGAACCAAGGCACAAGCACCGCCAGGCCATGCCCGCATTTTCATTTGTGGCAGGCCCAGGCGCTAACAAACATGTCAGCGAGACAAAGGCCAACGAAAAGATTGCAGAGCCAAGTGTTTGACTTGCCAGTCTTTCATTCGGGCGGATGTGTCTGACACTCGTCGACAGGTCACAGAGCCAGCGCCGGAGGTGTATATACCCCGTCTACATCTACCAGATGCATCCTTCGACGACCCCAAGAGCCAACTGTCGATGCTCTTTTTCCCGGTTCCAGATCGCCATGCTGTTCACATCCTCAAGACCAATGCTATGCTAGTAAATTTCTGTGCAAAAGAAGCGAACGACCAACCACAGCGCCGCATTTCTGTTCTTCCTCTCGGCCCCATCTAGAATACTGCCGTCAGTCCGCTCTTCGACTGCCGCTTGCTGAAGCGTTTTCTCCCTTTAAGAGACTCCGCGTCGGCCGAGTGCTGCTTGTGCAGTATGCCACGTCCCGAATGTGACTGATTCGCCGAATGGGGACTTAAATCGGTGGGCTGATCGATGGTGCTGGCATGACTTGACAGGGCTGAAGACGAGATATTCAGCGAGTCGTTGTTGGAGTAGTTGTTGTTCTGCTGCATCGCAAACTCTTTGGCTCGTCCCAACACGTCAAGCCACTCCTGTGTTGCTTTGGCTGTCGCCATCGGGTCGTTTGACGGAGGCTTCGCGTCCTCGAAGACGTAGTGGCGGTCCTTCTGCTCATCTTGTCAGTTCCTATATTTGAACAGGTTATCACGTGAGAACTCACAGTGTCAACTATCCACTGAGTCACTCCCTTCGCATCCGTCGCGCTCGAATACTCGGTCCCAGGAGAGAGCAACGAGATTTCCGATTTGGACTTCTTTTCCTCTCCACCCGCTGCAGCAATTATGATTCTCGCACTCGACGTCACCATCACCAGCCTCTGCCGTTTCTTGGTGTTGCTGCCTCCAAACCACTTCGACAACTTGCCGCCACCATCATTGTTGTGAGGACTGTGGGGATTTGGAGACGAGACCACGCAGAGGTTACCGAGTTTGAGGATTCTTTCATTGTTTCGGGTGAGAACGGGCGACCATTCGATGTCTAGTTGACTGGGTGGCGGGAGTTCCGTGATCACCCTCGGTTGCGGTCGCTGGTTGTTGGGGGGGAGCATAGTTGAGTGAGTGCTGTGACCAGGACCGATGTCAGGGGGAAAGCTGTCTTGGGCACCGCTTCCATTAAGCTTGATTGGTGGCTGTGTGGGAGGCACAAACGATTTTAATCGTGGTGCCTTCTGCTCCCAGAGTCCCCGACCCCACTGGATGCCGGTGAAGAAGGGATGATTTTTGGCATGTTCCAGAGACAGTCGCCTTTGCGGGTCGAGGACTAACAACCGCTCGACCAAATCCCGGGCGACTTCTGGGAACCCCCGGGGAAACTCATAGTCAAGTCCCACAATCTTCTGGAATGTCTGATAGTCGTTGACTGCTTTGAATGGCGGCCGTCCCGCCAAAAGCTGGTATATGATGCAGCCAAATGCCCACATGTCACTCGCTTTGCATGCGCTCTTGTCAGTCAGCAGTTCTGGGCTCACGTACTCGGCGGTGCCCACAAACGAACTTGCGCGGTTCTCGGTTGAGGTGGAATCGGGTTCGAAATCGACACGGCCCTCAGTGTTCCGCCTCTCAGGAAGGAGTTTAGCTGTTCCAAAGTCCGTGACCTTGATGTGCCTATTCCCGTCCAGCAGGAGGTTCTCCGGCTTCAGATCGCGATGAATGACACCCCGGCTGTGCATGTACTCGATGGTATCGAGTATCTGCGCGCCGTAGAATCGGGTGCATTCCTCGTCAAAGGTGGACATGCGCTTTAAGACACCAAGCAATTCGCCGCCCTGGCACAGGTCCAGCACAAAGTATAGTGACCGCTCATCTTGGAAGGTGTAATACAATCTCACCACGCCGGGATGGTCCGTCAACCGATTCAGAGTGTCTTTCTCAATGTTTACGTATTTCACCTTCTTTTCCTTGATGATATGTCTCTTATCCAACACCTTGATGGCGTACTCCCTCCCATTGCTCCGATCGGTCGCAGCGAGGACTGTACTGTAGGAGCCTTCGCCGAGGGTCTGGCCAAAGTTGAAGTCCTTGACGCCCTTTTTGACGGGCCTCGTGGTGACTGTGCCATCTGGCGCAACTTCTCTTCTCACGCCGACGGCAGCACCACGCTCCTGCCAGTCCTCCGCACTGGTAAGCGGCCGGTCTTCGAGGTTGTACGGCGAGCTCGACAAGGGCGTCTGTACGGATCTGGGCGTGGTCGAAAGAGGGGTGTTGCCGGTTGTAGTGCTGCCTGCGTGTGGAGGTGGCACGCCACGAGAGGTTCTTCGCGGAGGCAAAGGTCCATTGCCCGGTGTGTATTGTCCTTGCCCGTAGGATCTTTCGGTGTGGTTGGCATCTCCCGAAGGCACTCCAGCCACATCACCTAGCCCGGCGCGCTTCGAGGATGTCCGTTGAGGAAATCCCGACGAGGCCGAACCATCACTTCGAACTCTATATGAACCTTGCCGGGAGACTCCATTTGTACCAGAGCCGTTGACCGGCATCTGCGTGTAGTACGCTGAACCAGGACGGGAAGCGTTCGATCGAGGGTCGTGTAGGTTCTGGGGCATCATGGTAGGGTACTGTGGAAACTGCGCCTGTTGTTGGTCTTGGTATGAATAGGGGATATTCTGCCGTTGGGACATTCGGTCTGACGACACATTCTTTTGTAAATAGGTAGCCTGTGTAGGTGTGGAAGCGGACTCGGAAGATGAAGCTATGGCGAGCGACGGAAGGTCGTCGGCGGCGGTCGAGGTCACGGTGCCCGAGTCCATCGGGGACACAGGGCTGTGAGAACGTTGCGACGTCGCGGAGAGATAGTCTGTCCTCCCGTCTGGGTCGACCAGCGGAGATACTCGTGGGAACTGAGGTTCGGGAGGATGACTCTGCATGGGAGTGTCGGGCGACGCGTCGTCGGGATTCGCAATCCGCAGCGGACCAAGCGAGAGGTCAGCCATTCTCGTCGTACGTCCGACTCAGACTCGTGGGCGGAGTGGCTTGGAGATGGGATTGACAAGCCCAATGACGTGGCGGTGGCTTCTTGCCGGCACGGTTCAGTCACAATCGCTGTAGAGTTCTTGAAGCCTTCATCGCTGCGGCATCCGTGCCGGCAGCTGTGAGATTTTCTCCCCGGCCTAGAGTGACGAGGTTAGGGGCGGATGGTGAGTCGGTTTCAGATTGCGAATCGAGAATCCTGGGATCCGATCTCAGTCCCCGCTAGTGTCCCGGCGGCTGTGATGGTGCGATGGCAATTGTGGTAGCGAGCGTGTGTATGAGTGAGTGTCGGAGTGAGGGACAGGTGCGAGAGGGATGGATTGAGGTTGCCAGACGGATAAGCCAAAGGTGAGCCCAAGATGAGCCTGGGATGAGCCCGAGATGATGCTCGTCTTTGCGGTTCAAGTCGCTCGCAGGGTCAGAGCGTCGATGGCCAATCAGCGGCTCGGGCGTAGATTAGTTCCACACGCTGCGTCTGTGAATCCGTCGTCGGGTCTTTGGGGATCATCAAATACACCATTCACAATAGGTACGCAGTACGACAATACACGCCTCTCTCACACCTCCTCGTCGGACCGCAATCGACTGCAGATTGCGGTGGAGTTCATGTGACCGCTGTGAGGCTAAGCAGTGGGTTCATGCATCCACATACGTAAAACGTCCAGATCCATCACGGGCCGTTGGGGGAGTCAAGGTTGACTTCCACCTCATCCCAGCCTACGCAGCATGGAGAAATACCATAGAGAGTCTCCATCTCCATGCCTATGAGCGCCAGGAGGGACCGCGCATGGCTGATCTGACCATCCATGTCAGCCTTCCGATGTCTTTGAATGTATGTTGGTTGCAATAAATGTCCAAGCACGAATGGTGGATGGCAATGGTTTTCCTAAGTCAACATGTATCGCACCTGCCTGATGATGTCGTGGCAAGGCGAAGAAGTCACCACCTGATGATGTCGTTGCTATACACGGAAGTCGCTGCCTGATGATGTCGTTGAAATACAAGGAAGTCGCTACCCGATGATGTCGTTGCAATGTGAGGAAGGCGCGGCTGGTGACTGACGCTGCTCCCAGCAAACACAAGCAACAATCGTGTCTTCTTCCTGATGGGTATTTTATCAAGTCGGATCTCTGGCTGTGAACCTCCTCGATGCGCACATCTCGATCATGATTCGCTTGCCTGCTACCAGCATTTCCCTCTCGGAGCGAGACATCGATTTCCACCTTCGACAGGCGGAACTCTACCATGGCCTTCGGAAACAGGGTTTCAAAAAGGACGACGTTGTCCGCTACCTGAGAGACTATCGCGACGGCGCAGCAGAAGCAGCCAGCCACGACAAGCACGGCTTCGATCTGTCCACCCCCAGCACTGTTGAACTGTCCAGCAGTCGTCCTCGCCTGGCGTCCACCTCGAACGGCGATCTGCCACTACCGTTCAAGCGAGGATCGGGCCACCCTTCTTCGACCGCGCCAACGAGTACCTCATCCATCCCCTTTCCAGACTTCGCTTCCGATCCCAGTAAACCCAAATCCGAAGACGGGCAGCTTATCTACCACAAGATCCAAGATGTTAATGATGGTCGGAAAGTCTCGCCAGCCTCGATGCCGTCGTCTATTAACACCAATCAGCATGCTCCTCGAAAAAGCTCTCTGCTCCGTTTCGCCCAAGCTGCGTCTCCAGAACGGCTCTCTGCTGATACCGAGGACGGAACAATCGGGGCCCCTGTAGTGAATACCCCCAAAGCCAAGAAGTACCGACGTCGGAGTACCACCTATCCGTACCAATCCTCTGAACGGGAATCTGCAGGCGAGACATACGTAGATGGCCAGGTCTTGGACCGCATGAACCGAATGTCCTTGGGGGAAGACGATCTCCATGATGAGCTGGAGAGCTCATCTTTCGCACTGCCACCAGCATACTCCGATAGCGTCCGGACTTCTTCAGCCTCTGATCTCGAGTTCGCCAGCCCAATGAGTGGAGATGGATCTGGAGACTCGCCAAGTCTCTCGTTCGCCCGCGCGCCCATGACCCATCGACGAAACAGCAGCCAGCTAGAACGTGGAAACTCGATTGCAGATGTACCCAGCTCTCCTCCTCTTCCGATAGCCCCAGCCAGGGAATTCACCAGTCGAGCCCGTGCGTCTCCTGACTCCTCTCAAGTGCCGACCACACCAACTCCCATTCGCAAGGCTAGCAGTGTCCCACGCACCGAACCAAGACCTTACAGACCGCAGCTTGATGGGCACTCTTTCTCGGTGTATAACGACTCGCTTCCTGCGTCTTCTCAGCCTGAAACACCAGCCGACCTGTCGAGACAACCATTGATCACTGAGCATGAGGCCGCTTATACCGCACCCCCTGCGATGGTTCGTTCAGGCCATCACGGTCAACGCACTTGGGAGTTAGATCAGGGTGAACAGAGCCCGACCGCAAGAGCTATGACGTTGCGTGGCAGGAGAAATCGAGAGTTGACGCGGAGTGTCAGGGCTGAAGGAGTGAGGTTGAACAGACTCATGATGAGGGGGGAGGCTATGTTCACACAGCGAGGATTGCGAGCTGCCGCTGCGGCAAACGGAGATGCTGTGGTAGCGGCGTTGCCACAGATTCCCGACGACGTCTGGAGGGATAATCTGGATGCGGACCGTGTTGGGGAGGAGAATTTCGAGACGGAGCTTGATGTTGGCGGAAGACGAGTGATGAGGGCTGTCAGTGGCAATGCCAGATTCGACGCTTAAGAGGGTGGGATGGACGGATGGCCCTCCAGCGGGTGAATTTGACAATCTGTGCCGTCAGGAACCATCGAAGGCAACAAACATTATTGTTTAGCACAGCGACCGTCTCTAGTTGAGCCAGGGCGTTGAAAGGGTGCTGTCCAACGGCATGATATCCGGACGGCACGAGATATCCATGGAGCCGTGAGTGGGCACACTAGCTTTATAGCTTACTGATTCCACAGTGACACCGCATGTGGCCCGGTCTCAGAGTCCTGGGGAGTGTGTGCTCATACTGTACTGGGTAATGGCATGGTTCCGCTCCCATCTCTGGCCTGATCCATCGTGCGCACTCCTGAGTCCTGACCCACCCACCGCATCAGTCTTCCGTCCCCTGTCAGCCTGTTTCATGCCGCTTTTCATGCTCTGCGAGGCTGTCGGTCTGTCAAGGGTTGTGCTGAGTATGTACTGGGTACCACGGACAAAGAACGAGAAGGCAGCCTGCGTCGCTTGTACAAGGTTAGCCAAAGCTACAGCACCTGGTGCTTCCAAGCTGCCCATTCACAGGAGACATACCTGTAATTATGCACGTCTGGCCTCTCACCCTCTGGCCTATCTGTCCCTTCACCTCACCTCACCCTCACCCATCCACCTGTCCACCCGTCCACCACCCGTGCCTCCAACGCACCATTCGTCGCTTCGGCCAAAGTCCGCCTCGCCTTGCCTTGACGTGCTTGGCCGTGACAGTGCCATTGACACACAGCAATCCATGGACTCTTCTCGTGTCTTGCCCTGCACCTGTGTCGTCCCGTCATCATCTCCCGTGAGAGCAAGCACGGACATGGCTCCGTTGCTCGCCGCTTTGTTCGTACATGCTGTGGTACGTGGTATGTGGTACGTGGTACATGGTACATGGTACGGAGTACTGCCCAGTACCTAAGTAATACTGACTACCGTTTTCGAGCACCACTTTCCTATCTCAGCCACACCCAGCACCCAGCACCTAGCACCCAGCACCTACATGTGTACGTACCCCGACCGGACGGAACCACTACACAGTACGTATGACATGAACTTCTGGCGTCCGAGACGCAGACGCAGACGCAGACGCAGACGCAGACACCGACCTACCGACCGATCCGAGATACTAGTATGGGGGTTCCAATTACAGCGCCACTACGTAAGGTACTATGTACGAGTTACAGAGTACTGTGTACGTACTGTACTCACTGGATGGACGGACGGGCGCGGGGATTCTGATTTCCGAGTCTCGAGATAGTTTCTCGACTCTCGACTCTCGAATCTCAAAGTCCGGAGACATTGCGAGGGGGCTTGTTCATAGCGCCGCTACTCCGTACACTTCGGCGTCACTGCAAGCTCTAACTTAACCTTGGCGCGCCAGAGATTGCCCTGCTTTCCGCACGCATGGCGGAATGTGTCCGATGTGAATGTCTACATATGCAGGAGAGGAAGAAGCCTATTTGCTCCCCGATGTGCTCCGTACACACACGATATGATGCGGTGCATGGTGCGAGGGTGGAAGCACCGATCACAAACCTGTCACTGTTCTTCAGTGGGGTTGTATACTGAGATATCCTTTCACTGTCTGGAGCAGGTTGTATACTGAGATATCCTTTCACTGTCTGGAGCGGGTTGTATACTGAGTGTGTAGGCGGAGATGGCTACTTGAGGTACGCAGCAAGTGGCTCCTGTTCCTACTCTTCATGGCAGGAATGGGCATCGTTTGACCTCTCAACTTATGGATATCTAAACAGCTTTTGATGGCTATCAACTACTCGTACTGACGATGCACCTTCCTGTTCTTCGTCTCTGTTCTTCGACCGCGGTTGAAGAATGTCTTCGTGGACGCTTCTTGTGGGCAGCACTGACTCGACCGCTGGCTGACATACCCCACATCCCAATTTGGGCGATACCTGCTGCCTGCTGGGTACTCTGGATGTTCGCACCAGCTATTACGAGCAAAATCAGGTCCCTGCATACAGGCCCTTCTCCGCAGACTGGAAGTCGCATCTCGCCAAGAGAGGTGGTCGAGCTAGAACCCTCATTGCTGGGAACTACTATAGCTTCTGGCAAGCTTTCAGTACGTGGTCTCCCACAGAGAGACACTGTACCACGCACAAGTCGGAACAAGCGAAGCAAAGGTGGTTACGCCAGTGCTGTGCCGCTATATTACCTAACCAAGCCTGCCGGCTTATCCGAAGATTGAGCGGCTGGGGGTCGCATTGGATGTGCGCTGTGTGCGATAGCTAGAGGTAATGGTGTGCTCCGGAGTCCTTCCGCGCGGAATCTCCCCCAGGTCCAGCCTGTGAGGCATCAGGATGTGCCAGCAAAATCTCCGGAATACAACAAGGTGATGCCGATGCAGCCTGCACAACGCAGCGCCGGAGCACGGGCGCGGGTGATGGCTGCTCGTGGAGTCATGTGGAGAATGGCAGGATACCCTTCTTGGAAATCCTTCTCGTACATGTACGAGTGACGTGCAGCACGGATCGCGCCATGTTCCCGGATCTCATCAACCTCATCAGATCGGCGGTGCACGAGATCGGGCGACATGGTTGGTGATGTGCATTAGCTCAAGGGACGCTGCTTGCCGTTGCATGGGATTCTGCTCAATGGTGTTTCCCATCTGCCATGCAGTGGTGGTGCGGCTAAGTCCCGGCGGACCGTCCCAATGAGTAGTCATACTTTTGGTGCCCTTGCTGCATCAACTTGCTCTCAGTCACGTCCACACTCACAGGCTTACCAAATCTATTCCTCCATTCCTCTGCCCCATAGATAATGAAAAGCAATGGAATGAAAGCCATTGCGCCCCCCAATGAGAGCGAACATCGGGAACGCTCATTTGAACCCGATCCTGTTGCCTAAGTGGACAACATAAAAACCGAAGGTCAATTGAATCTCCTGGCGGAAGGGGTTGAAAGGTTGTGCAGCCTCGCTGCCCTCCGTCCGGTAGCAGTCAACCGTGTATGTGTAGGTTGTCGTGGTGCTCTGAACGCCGAAGCATGCAATGCCAATTCTCATGATACGCAACATCCAAGCTTCCCGATATTGCAAGCAGAAGCCATAAATCAGGAGACCGGCACGCACACTGACCTGGCCCATCCAGATGGCTTTGAGTCGGACCTCTGGTCAGTATTGCGGCCGAGCCACTTTCGCTCACATTTCACAATCAAGTCGGCAGCCCAGCCTGAGACGCACGAGCACAAGGCACCACAAGGGGTGGAGGCTGCGACATACGTGAGCCCAATGGTTAGCATATTCCAGCGAAAGGACTGGCGAATATTGCTGCGACGGTGGCTGCGTTCAGTATGAAGGCAAATACGTACATTGTGGCGTAGCAGAGCGCGGGAAACAGCACTTACGGATATCTGGCCATCTTGTGGCGCTAGAATGACAAAGCGATTAGATCTCAGCGTAGATTCTGGAACACTGACCAGAGTCGCAATAGCGAGAAGCAGAGTTCTCGTATGCATCAGGTTTTAGGTGTAGCGATGGGAAGCTTGAGAGTGTCGGCCGTGGACGACACAGGTGCTGGGCGGATGTAGAGTGTTTCTGTCTGGCATAAGACAGCAGTTATCGGCACAACGGCTTTCGCGAGGGCTGCAAATTGGGAAGTCAATCGCTATCCACAGTACTGGCGGAGAAGGCCTCTAACAACAGGAGCCAGATGGCCTCGGTTGACCATGGTCACGGTAAAAAGCCCATCGCTACGCCACGTTGGTGATAGGAAAACACATCAATCACTGGTGCTGCGTCAGGCGCGAAAGCCGCAGAGCAAACCCAATTGAAAATTCGTGTGCTGTGCTAAGCTGGCCAAAGGATTGTGTGAACGCACAGTCGAGTGCTGAGATGTAACCCACGAAACGTCGTTGTCAAACAAACAGGCTGTTGGCCATAAGTTGCTTGAGAGAGGAATCCATAACTAAGGGGCAATCCCATTCAAGTGCTGTACAGACTGATCTTGCTGCCTATTAGCGATTGGTTATCGGGAACATGTCGTCGAAATAAGACTCACGTCTGATACGAGGTGGTAAACTAGCTGCTCCCTAAGCACTTGGGCCATCAGCACCAAAGCTGGGTTGATCGCAGCCAGTATTGAGCCTGCCGAATGCCCCGAGTAGAGCCGTCCGGACCAGGATGCTAATCTGTAGATGTCGAACAGCCGCCGTGGAGGCCATCCCGTATGTTATGGGACGATCCTTTACCCAGAGAGGCGAGTTCAAGGGATCTTGGGGGGTTCTTCAGACGGTTTGGGGTTCACGAACTTGTCCCCCTCACTTGGTACTCGATGGTTTCCTGCTCTTCCACGAAGGTACCAGAATCACCGTAATTTTCCACTGCCATTGCCGGTTGTGCCATCTTGTGTATCCAGGTCTCCTCGTGTTGATGGATGGGTCAGGAGGACCGCAGCACCAGCACCTGTTCAGGACTGCGTTCGGACCAGCAAGCCATGGGATGCATGCACGCACGCACCGACACGCTCCAGTGTGGCAGGGTCCGTCTCTGCGAGGACCATTCCGTTTCTGCAAGCCAGGCTTCGTAACTCGGAGGGGGGGGTCTAGGGAAAATAATGTGGGCACGGTAGGCCGGGGACGACTGGAAGGTGGAAGGAAACAAGAACTGGCGTGGCGGAGATCAGTTGGAGATGAAAATAGGGCTGGAACATCGACAAGCTTCCCCAACCGAAGGGCCCAGAGAATGTCAGGATCATCCCTGTTAGCCTGGAGAGAGTCGGCAGAATCAGCTGACGACAAAGAGGAAACAGGAGCTCGTGTTGAAAATGGACACGATACAGGACGATCGCCCGGTCTGAGGACGGACTGATGAGTGATTCGACTGAAGTGAAATGTACCCGGAATATGCCGAAAGTGCGGTTGTCGAAGTTTCGTGTCAAATTATGCTGACTGTCAAAAGAACTTCATGTGACACTCTACTCACACTCACTGCAACAATGCTCACCTCGAGGGCAAAAGGCTGGTCGGAAGCCTAGACAGAGGCTGAGGGGAAGGTTCAGGGAACCAGAAATTGGCTCACTCTGCCCTCATTGCAGCTCTTGCCCGAAAAGGGGAGCACATTCGCGTGCTACTGTAGCTTTCTCAGCTGATATTGCAGACAAGGCGATTCCCTTACGATCTGCGACCCAGGTCAGAACTCTCGACCCAGCAGGCTGGAACCACAAGGGCCCAGCAAGGCTTATGTACGTGGAAGCTCTCGTCGGCGGTCAACGCGGCCGGCAAGCGATTGACCGTGACTAGCACCTGACCGGCCACTTTCCGGAGGCCCAGTAGATCAGGTATCTACGGAGTACTGGTGGGTCGACCGATGCGCATATGGACTGTACCGACGACGAGGTTCCTGGTGGATGAGGAACTGGGTATGGCTTGCTTGAGCTGTATGGCGGACGTTGGCAGAGTCGCTCCCCACCTCCAGTGTGGACCGTAAGCTGCAATATCAAACCCTGAACATTGTCGAGGTTGACCACCACGTCAAAGGAGGGCCACTCGTCAGAAATACCCTCGCCCTGCTCAAACGGTCGGTCTTCAACGATCCGCGCCTGGCCGAGGACACTTCTTTGAGCTAAGTCGACAGAAGCAAGCCCCTGGATTCGGAACAATATCACAAGTGGTATACTGTAACACGGAGCATGGGCCGGTTAGGCACGGAATTGGGAGTTTGCCCTACCTGTCAGCGGTACCGGAGCAGGGATCTGGATCCGCCGACATGGCTTGCTGCGTCCGGCGTGCTGGATCTTTCCTGCTTCGAGGACTCGAGATACACCGGATTCTGGGAAGACTGTTCCCCCGCGAAAGCCTACCTCTGGACCAGGGCCTCGCACTTCATGGACCGCCAATTCTATAAGACCTTGTCCGTATGGGGTAAGAACGAGGAGGCTGCACCGGTAATCATGGCGTTTCCCTTCATGGTCAGAAACGAGCATGTTGCTGAACTCCATTCCTGGTATAAAGAGGTAGGAAACTTCTGCCTCCATCCTCGCCTAAAGCAGCCATCTTACGGAGGAGCATGTGGATCACGTCTTGTAGATTCCAGATTGCCATTGAAGGCGGCGTTTCCAGTTGACTGAGCCACTTGATCACAGAAGCTGTTGCGAGTAGCTGTTCGCTGTCAGGACTTCGATGTGGACCTTGGCATCGGAGGAACAGAAGCAGGCGAAGTTGGCTCCTTAGTGAAACAGGATCCAACAGATAGTGGAAAAACGCAAGAACAGAATCTTTGATTTCATGCACTGCTTCGATGGCAGGTACTACTGTAAGCCCACAGAGACAGACATCACGGAGCTAGAACGTGCATCTGTCGCTTGAGATACTCATCCGGTACTGGATGCCTCGACAGTCTTCGCTTGCCACGATTGGAGATTTGGAAGTAGGCACATATCTTTCGACTGACGGCCACGACTAACTTCCCTTTCCGTCTGCACACGGTTCTTTGGATCAAATCTGCCTACATGTCTGGAGGGGTAATTTAGGCTGTTGTGGCCTGTCGAAAGACTAGGGTCAGCGCAAGCCTCGACGGCGCCGTCCCTCGATGAACCCCGGATATCGGCTATACATCGAGCGATGGTCGGCCGTGTCTCATTCCACCGTCCCTCTGGCTGTTCTGCCTTGGCGTGAACGGCCTTGCCTCGAAGTTGACAACCATCCTTGTGGCTCCAGGTTCGTTCCAAAACAAGGACGTCACAGGTGGTCACTCGAGGGGACAACTCTGCAGGCGACGCGACTGTTTGAGCATGTTTGCACAAGACGGATTCGCAAGTCTCGAGGCTGAGTCTCAGAACCTAACACCATGACATACCTGTTCGCACCTGATTTGTAACGCCTGTGGAGCTGCCTGATATGCAGGCTGCTCGTTGCTAAGCCAGAGGTAAGATGCACAGTGCACATCTGACGCAGCGGGATTTATGGAATCTGTTGAGCGCGCCAAATTTAGAGACAATCCTTCCTGCGAGCGATCAGGACCTCCATTCAGTACCTTCTCCGCGCAAAGACGGTTCGGCGCGACTGTCAACTCGCAGACCCATCTGCGATTGTGGAGTATTTGGAGGGCGCAATTGATATCATGCAGCAGCAACAATCTCGAACCTTGAGCCATGTCGTCGAAGGGTCCTGTAACGACAAGGGTAGGTTTGTCTAGTGTCGGATATCAGCGCCGTCTCTGGGATCCCTCCCGAGGATTAGTCATGTCAGTGTTTGAAATGAATATCCGATGTTGCTTGCGCTGCTGATTTTGGCTGATAGTTCTGCCCGCGGCCTGAAAGACTGTGGCCGACAGAACGAAAGAACGAATTGGATTTGCCTGCGGTTGTGAAGTCGATGATTCAATCTCCGAATATGCTGCTCGAAAGCTAGTACGGAGTACGTAGGCTCGAAAGCCGACCGGGGTTCTCCAAGGCATTGACCGACCTTGATGGGAGACATGCGTGCCGGACCTCTTTACTGCATCGATCATCGCCCTGAACGGCAGGTGTCGCAGCTCACTCGTTGGTACATTAGCCTCCTCGTGGCAGCACGGAAGGTGGAACACCAGACGTTTGGGTCTCTGGACTTGGAGCAAGCCGGAGGCACATAGTGCTTATATTGAAGAGAGTGCTGACCGATGCTATACTTGGGGTAGAGGCAGTATCTCGATTGGCTCGCGCTCCGTATTCGTTCCAGCGCAAAGAAAGAAGTTAGGGATCGACCTGCGGTTCCGCAAGGACGTGAAAGCGGCATCGAGAGGACCAGTAGAGAATATCCCAAGTGTGTCATCGCAGCAGATGTGGTGAAGCCCACACGGAAATCCAAGCGATTCTCTGCAGGACGCATGCAGGGGTCTCATTGGAACGAGGGATGCGGGTACGGGTATGAGGATGCATGGGTGCTTCCAATGAAATACCGACCAAAACCAAAATACCTAGCACGCTGAGCATAAGGATATACGACGATATGAGAGGTCGAGGAATCTGGTTTCCGTCGGTTGCAGGCCATGTCGACTAACCTAAAGCGTGTTTTCTGCTGTGCGGGCTGACCGACTGTTCGTGGCGCGAAGGCCGTCGACACATCCGGTGAAGATTCGGTACGGAGTAGGTGAGCTGGAGATGGCAAAGCGACCGGCCAGCCATTGTCTACACCACAGTGCGGAGTATGGAGCGCAGAAACTGAGCTTAGGGATGGTGATGGTGACAGTGACAATGATCCTGAGAGTGCTTGGGTGTGGTGAGTTGGTGAATGGTGAATGCTGGCGAGCCTACTACTGTACTCAGGTATCGAGGCAGGCATGCGCCGCTGTTGGTCCCCGATGCCCCGTCCGGCCAAGGCCGTGTAAGGCGACCACGTAGCAGCGATCTCTGGATCTTGGTGGGGAGCTACTGCCTCATTGGGGGAAGGGCGCTGGCCAGTCACCCACCACCTGCCCTTTCGTGACCTAGTCGCTATCAGAAGGTGCGCCAGACACCGGGACTCGGTACAGCCGCGTCTCCAAACAGCGCGCAGATTCCAAGGTTGGCGTCTGCCGTCTATAGGCTATGACCTGCCTGACCGCCCAAGCCTACCACCTACCATCTTCGGCGTGCCTGGAGTCTCTTTACTTCCCACCACCCATCCTTCTCGAACTGTCTGTCGCGGCCTCTCGTGCTTCTCGCTGCGTCTTGTTCCCAAATTCAAGATGGGTAGATTCGTATGGTTTGGGACGCCGAACTGCTCAAGTGCTTTTACGCTCTGATTCGAAGCGACGCCTGCCCGCTAATGCAGGTAATGTCATGACACCCGGTCTTTCCCCTGTTCTAGCGGCAATAGTCCCTGCTTATCCCCGCGAGTAAGCGTGCACGGGAACCACTCGATCTTACAGCGGCGTGGTCGATGCCCTGATCTGGACTTTCTCGAAATTGGCCCTTCGACTGCTGGTGCACGCTTGCGAGACGGCTCAGGCTTCGATCAGATCCTGATCGACCGAAGTCTTCCAATGCAGCCACCTTTTTGGCTGGGCTGCCCTGGCCAGAAGATTGCGTACTGTTTGTGGCTTCGACTCTGCCAGTGACTGCCCCAACACCTTCTGCCCATCTCGTGCTCCAGCGCTGGAGACGTCGTCATCCTCCCACCAGCCCGAACTCAGACTAAGCTGCCCCCTGTCACTCTTAAGGTTCTCGAGACGTGGCATACGAGGTCTGCCATTCCAGAAAGGAAGTAACTCACACTGGGATGGAGTCTTTCCTTTCCCAGTCCTGTCGCATCCGGTCCATGCTTTAGCCAACTGCCCATCCGTGATCCCGCTGCGGAGACCCCTGCTATCCATGCAGCTTTGCATTGCTCCCGACAATCGCCTTCGCATGACGCTAGAACCAGACGTGCGTGCGTCCCGACCGCGTGCGTCTGAGAAAATTACTCTGCTGTACGGAGTACCTCGTCGACCTGACTGTGGCCAGGGGTGGCACATCGCTGACATACTAGTCCTGCTCTCCAAATCTGATCGTCTCGTGAGGAGAAATCCATTCAAAGTCGGCTCACTGCCCTACGAGGCTCTGGCCATGACTTCAATTTGACTCGCGACCACGACTCTCGACACAGTCTGACAAGGAACGACCTTCGTCTCCCTCGAAAATGCCCGTCGAAGTCCAAGAGAAGCCCAAGTCCAAACACCGCAAATCGACGTGTGCTGGTTGTCGCAGGCGAAAGGTACTGACAACCCCGCTGGCTTGATGGATCGGGAGATCGTGGTCCATCGAGGTTCTGCTGTGGTCACAATGGCTAATACGGCGACAGTCAAAATGCGACGGGAAGACACCCAAGTGCACGACGTATGTTTTCCCGACATAGTTGGTCCGAGAATTTCAGCTGATGCGCTCTGCAGGTGCATAGCGTACAAAGACGACTGTCATTACGATAAACCACCGTCGCTCGCTTATGTGCGATCTTTGGAGGAAGAGATCCAAGAGCTGAAGTCGCAGCTGCGACAGGCCAAGACTCAAGTTTGGCTCTCAAAGGTATGAGAACCTTCGTCCTGTGCCGCCCAGCGTTACTCATGGTTCGGTAGGCCGTCTCGCATGATGAAAAGAAACTACCGTCAGCATCCCCAGCCAGCGACACAGCCGCTTCCCAGAGTTCCAGCCAAGCTCTTGCACTCCGGAATCGCCATGTCAAATGGGAAGCCGACATCAGCGTGGACGACAGCGGAGGCGTAACATTCCACAACTCAACTTCGCCGATTCATGAATTTCCGTCAAATCAACGACATCAACCACCTATAACTGCGCACCTTAACTACATCGTCAATCCCCAGGAGGATCAGCGTGTGAAGCGAGACCTCGTCCTGAACGCCACCCACCAAAGGCAGATTGAGCCTTTCGCAATAGCGAACGGCGCTGCAAAGGCCAATGTCCCAAAAGAGATATCCCACGAATTATTGAAGTACCATTGGTGCTGGATGCACCCGCTATTTTTGTTTGTGTACAGGCCTGCATTCACACGAGGCATGGCCATGGTCGATCTGAATACCCCAGGCGCGCAGGACCCGCCTTACTTTTCCGAGACGTTACTGAAGGTAAGCGTATAGCGGGATCGATGACTGCATGCAGCTCACTAACCCACGCAATCTCTAGGTGATGCATGCGCACAGCTCGAGATTTTTGAACCACGACGTATACCAGGATCAATATCAAGGGGTTTTAACCCAGCACAGCCCTATGGGCAGCTCGATGAGCCCGGGCGAGTTTATGCAAAAGATGACAGACGAGGCGCGATTTGGGCTCGGCATGGACATCCTGCGAAACAGCTCGGTTCCCACAATTCAAGCCCTCCTGCAGCAGTCTGCCCGCGAGGTTGTGTTTGGACGCTCCTCTCAAGCATGGACATTCTCAGGCATCGCGTTCCGGATGGCATTGGATTTGGGAATCCACTTGCCCAGCGACAAGCTGCAAGCTTTGGTAAAAAGCCTCACACCCGAAGACATTGAGATCCGCAAACGTCTGTTCTGGAGCTGCTACACTTGGGACAAAATCCTTTCTCTCTATCTGGGGCGAATGCCCGGATTTACTCCAGCCACCGACGAAGTCCCGCTGACGTTCATGGACGACTACAGCGACAGTGACCTTTGGGCGCCTTACTACGGGGAGACACCAACCTCAGAACTCGCAAATATGCCCAATTATCCCCCCTGTCCCGGATACGTGGTTTCATGTTTCCGCCAGTTGTGCAAGCTTTGCGTAATCCTGAACGATCTGATGCACAGCATATATTCTTCTGAAGCAGCCGCGAGAAGGGAGATGGAAGAGGAGGAACACTCGGCCGAAGCCAAGGCAGCAAGCGAAGCTCCCTTTGTGCGGCTTTCACGCGACCTGCGTGACTGGCTCATCTCCTTACCGCCGCACTTGAGAATCAACCCGGACCAAATGCCATCTCTGGCTCCGCCGGTTCACATCATGTCTCTTAACCTGCTCTACCACACGACCGTTATCCTGCTGCACCGGCCGGTGGTTCTGGGGGCACGCGACACCAGCGCTCCCGGACCGGCACGATCGTGGCAGATGTGCATCCAGGCAACAAGCGCCATCCATGATCTCATCGTGTTACAGGCCAACACATTCGGACTCACCCATCTTTCCTACCTCAACGCTTACAGCGTCTACATCGCCGCCACGATCGCCGTCCTCCGGTTCGAACGGGAATTCCAACCTGGTGAGGACCCCGCGATGGTGGCCCAAAAGAACGGGCTGAACTTCCTCCTGGAGGTGCTCCAGAAAACGGCCAACACCATGCCAGCGCTCGAGCGCAGCAACGCCATCATTCGTAAGAGAATGAAAGCCGTGCTAGACCGCCAAAAGGCGCAGCGAGGCGGGGTCCGACGAAGCTATTCGTCCACGCCACCGAACGCCAAATTCAGCATCCCCACGCCCACCAGCCACCAAATGGACCTCGCTCAACCGACCGCGATCCAAGCTCTGTCGAATTCTTCCCTGGCCCACGCATACACCCAGCCCGATACACCAGGCTCGTTCGTCGCGCCCATGCAATGGCAATCCGGTATGCGCAGCAGCCTGTACTCGGAACCAACGGCGCACGGCTCGACAGAAGACTTCCTCCCAGCATTTCCTGGCCAGCAATTCCCTGTTGGCGGATCCGAGCACAGTTTCGGGAGCACCGAAGTCGACCCGCACACGAGGACGGCCTTGCTGGGATACAACCTCGACCCGCACCCAAGGCTGAATTCAGGAGATATCGATTGGAATTTCATGGAGAACGCGTTCGGGAACGAGGGCCAGACCGTGCACATGTGACTAGCCGGCCAAGGGCTGCAGGTCCAGGAAGGCCATTTCTTCACCAAGGCGGAATACTTGAGCCCGCCGTATGCGGACTGGATGGACTACTGACACTGGCGTTGGTGGTTACGACGAGATCACCGATTGTACAGCATTAGCACTTGAGCGTTGTGTCTGAGCGGCCTTTTGATTCGGAGTACAGAGCACAACTGGACTGGGTCATTTTACTAAGCAAAAGCGCAAGCGAGAACGACCAAGGCATTTTCATTTGGATTTTGGGTCGCTGGGAGGGACGGAGGGTTCGACAGCGAAACCCTATCTGGCGGCTTGATTTGATTTGGTCTATGGCTCTGTATGTTTTGATTGTGCCATTCTTGACGAGGCTGGCAACCAGCAATGAGCATGCCTGCATGATGAGATGCACGAGCCCCATGAACAGTACATACTTTGCTTACATACATACACGCTACAGACGGGGCGCTGCTATTTTTCACGACTTGCAGACACAAGGCAGTACACAGGACGGTGTACGAAGTATAGAGAGGTTGGAACGTCTGAGCAACTACAGTATCCTGCCGTCAGTAGAAGATTCGAGCGATGAAAGAAAAAAAAATTGACGAAACAGATCGAATGATTCTTGACACGGCGGACCGCGCTCATTGAACGCGATCAGCTTACAGAGCCTCGGACGGCGTACGTCGGAGTGGAATGGGATGGTACTGTACTCGTATCACCATGGGATTATGATGCGGGCCGCTCACTGAAATGCTGCTTTCGACCTAGACAGTAGAGAGTAGAGAGTAGAGAGCGACAGTACTTAGGCAAGTGAGTACCACAGTACCACAGGATAGAGGACTCCCCCGCGCTACCCCTGTACTGTGTATGTCTACGTAAACATGGTATGTACATACACAACGAGCAGAACACCACAACCCCATACGACGCATACGAGGTATCATCCGGCTCCGACTCGGGCTGATCAAGCGAGGTTCGAGTACCGAGTACTGTGTATCCATACAGCGCTCCCTTCCCAGATCGATGCAAGGGCAACGGCAAGGGGTCTACTGTAGTTACTTGTGTCTATATTTAGATTTTTGGCAACTCTCGGGCTCATTGGTTGGACGGGCCTACAGGGGTCCAGGATTAACCTACCTACCTACCTACCTACCCTAGCTAAGTAGGTAACATACTGAGTACATACCTAGGTATGTAACGTAAGCTGCAGTCTCGTAGTCCGGTACTTGTTAGCACCTACCTTTCTCGTACGAGGTACCGGGATAGGGGAATTGAGAGTGAGAGTGAGGAAGGGCAATCGGGAAAGAATGGTCAGCACTGGTGGATGAGTGCGTGTGTGCGTGCGTGCATTCCGGGCGGGTGGCGGCTTGCGTGACTGCGTGCGCGCGCGCGTGCGTGCGTGCGATGCGCTCTGGGTGCGATTCCAGCCTTGCTTTGGATTTTTCCCGTGTACGGTGGTGGTACACAGTACTAAAGTTTACCCAGCATGAGGCTGACTTGGAGGGGGGGGCATTGGTCTGTGAATACGAGTACTCTGTATGCATGCAACAAACCGGCAGGGAGGGAGAGTAGTGGCACGGAGGAGGAAAAGGAGGAGGAGAGACGGTGGGACGAGGGATGAGAATTACTCCAGTCTTCTAATTCCTCGTATGTTTCGTCCCATAGGGGGTAAAGTGTACGCGTGAGGTGATGGTCAGAGGGGAGAAAGGGAGATTAGTGAATACGTATACAGTACGAGTACGAGTACAGCGGGTTTGTGTACTGATAACACAGGAGAGGTGGCCGATCCGGTATGATAGCACACCATGGGAGACGTACTTCGTATATTCACGGCAGGTCCACAATACGTCAATCGCGAGTGTGTATACAGTAACTCGACTGACGAAGCGTGCTGCCTGACCCCCTGCCGTCGATACGATATGTGTGGGTCTCGACCGCCCGAACCCAGGAGTCCTGGTAAGCATCTGTTGCGCGGCCGAGTGCATGTGCAATGCCGTGGCGCGGCGTTCGTCCGGACTGACTGATCAAGGGTAGGATCCCTCGCAGGAGGAAAATGTGGAAGGCAAAGGAGGCCGCAGTGGCAAAGGACAGTGGTCACGCAAAAGGGGGGTTCTGTGTTGTTGCTGTCTGCGAGCCACCCTCCTTCAGCCTCGTCGACTGGGGCACGATGACGACTCTCGGCCATCAGCACGAAAGGATTCGACCCGAGTGTACGGTTACCGGCATTCTATATTTGGGTCCGCACTCCAAATAATACGGCGAAACCCTCTTTTGGGCTCGTGTGCCCGGGCTACAAGGGTGTCAAATATGCAAGGCGTCGAGGGCGAGGGATTTGCCGAAGGATTCGAGAGCCAGGCGGCGGCGGCGGCGGGTAAACAGGTTGTGTGATGTACGTCGTAAGACAACAGGGCTTGCAAGAGGGATGCCGTGCACATATACCAAAGGAGGAATAGGGTACGACGAACATCGCGACGGTTGAGCATGCAACGCGACGGGGATTAGACTATCTTAGAAGGGGCAGGTGTGATCAAGCTTTCGGTAAAGGATCGAGCAAGGGTCGGTTATTTTTATCCCTGGTGGATACATGGGGGCGTGAGCAGAAGCGGAAGATTCCACGAATGCGGAACCATGCTGGGGCAAGTCAAGTCCTTGTCATCCTGCCTCTGACACTGGGGTGCAGGAAAGGGAAGGACGCCTGAAAGGGTGAATATTTGAGGCCGAGAGGCGCAACGACCACGGCCTCGGTCACGGTCACGGGCATAGCAGCAAAGCGACGCTCTGTCACAATAGGAGGCATGATAGATACCGGCCTTGACATGTGGATGATATGACGTGAAACTGTTGGCGAGAAAACCAAAGATCCAACATCCTTCGCGATCCTGTCTCTGGCAGCGTTACGAAGATCCTAGGGGACCCTCGAAGCGGTGTGTGTATAATACTATGATCAACGTCCCGCGGTTAACCTCATTCGCTGGCGGGCCCATGTCTTCAAGGCTCAAACTGTCGCTCTCTATTGCTCATCTAGATCAGTTGAGCAAGTCAGGTCTTTCCACACTTCCAAGCCTTTCATGGTGTCCTCGCATTTGGCTTTAATCATTCCATACGCGTCCTGGCCCAGCACCAATCTCATGGGGATCTCTCGGCCGGAGTCACCGCTGAGGACATCGACAATGACCTTGACTCCCTTCTTGATGTCACCAGGTTGCTTGTTGTCGTAGTCCTTCATCGACTGCTCCCCCATCCGGACAGCGGTACCTTCATAGTCCGGAATCATATTTTCTCTCTTCAACAAGTTGCCAGGGTTGAGAAACTTGGACCGGAAATAGCCAGGCTCGATCGTGCAGACTTTGATGTTGAAGTCCGCCAACTCGTGGTACAGGGTTTCCGAAAGGCCGGTCACTGCCCACTTTGATGCGCAGTACATACCGACACCTGGGTATCCGACCCAAGCAGCAACGCTCGAGAAGTTGGCAACCACACCTGCACGTTGTACTCGCATATAGGGGACAATTGCGCGCGTCGTGTTCAACAGCCCGAAGACGTTCGTGGCGAATTGCGCCTGAGTTTCCTCCGGCCTGGTCGAGTGTCAGAAGAGGCATTGAACAGTATAGCGACCAGGAGAGCCTTACGTCAGTTCCTCCAGGCTCCCGACCTGGTTGTAGGCAGCATTGTTGACCAGGTAGTCGAATCTGCCATAGACTGTGTGTGCTTCGGCGGCGGCATTCTTCAGCTCCGCCAATGGAGCAGTGACATCCCACGCCATAGTGGTTGCACCGGCACTCTTGAGAGCTTCAAGCTTGCTGGCGTCACGAGCCGTGGCAATGACCCTGTCGCCTCGTTTCAGAGCGAGGAGTGCAAGCTCCCACCCGAAACCAGATGAGCAGCCCGTGATAAACCATACTTTGGGCGAGGCCATGATAGTCGGATGTGTTTCGATCACGGATCACGACGAGCCGCAGCACAATCTGGAGGGGAATGGTAGAAAGGTGCTCTGGCTGGAAGATGAGGATTCGGGGCTTATATCACCTTTTACCCCAGAGCTTCGCGCTGACAGGTCCTTGCCACAAAATGCAATCTTATAGCAGCATCTCCAGCCGCGCCCCTACTGTCGGCCTTTGCATGGAGATAGCATTCGATCGAGGTACCAGTCGATCCATGGGTGAAAACGACGGTGACTACTCGCATTCCGCAGCGAAGCGCGCAGCTTGGCTGGCTGCCTGAAGCACGAGAAGAAGTGGTTATGCAGAGACTGTATTGATTGTGCAGATCATGTCGGCGATGATAGAGGACGTAGATTCGTCTTGGAAGGTCATTTTCATCTAGCGCATGAGTGGAATCAGCATGTTAGAGCGTGCCACCAGCGGCCGCTTCAGCCGCCGCTCGCTGCCATGCCAGTGGCCGAGGAAGTGAACACGCGCAGGACTGCTCTGCCAGATCAGGACCTAGATGATCCTGATGGTAGCCCAAGAGTTGATGAGACTGGCAAGGACGCATCAGCGCATATCGTCAAAGTGATTGATTTTGCTGGAACTCCCCAGCCACTGATCATGCAATGCAGGAGTCGTTTTGGGAGATGAAGAGGAGGTTAGCGATGGGAGAAGATGTTGCAACGTGGCTACGTGACAGATCGAGCCAAGACAAGGCCGGGTAAATGATATGAGTTGCAAACTCGGGATCGAGTCATTTGTAACACGGTGCAATCGCTTTTCTCGTACCGGCTTCTTATGGTGCAACGTGAAGACTGCGTTGAGTGTTTGGCTGCTTGAGCTGGGCAAGTCACTACATCGGTCCCAGATCATGATACGACTCGAGCCCAAGAGACAGCATTGCGAAGGCCTAGGATATTGAAGGTGCCGCGAGGGCAAAGTGCAGCTGTTCTGTGGCTAGGCGGGACTTGGACTCCGCCCTTTGTTGCCGACAAACTTTTGGTCTCTATGTCTCTCGCAACTACTGGCCAACGAAGCCACCCACGAGGAAAATCCATAACTAATCCTCGTCGTCGAGGTCCTCAGTCTCAGCCGTGGCGGCAGCGCTCTTGGGCTCAGAGCCCGAGATAACCTTTGTTTTGACATTGGGTTCATCCTCTTCCCCCTCCTGATCCTCATCATCCTCTCCTTCCACATCTTCGGCCTCCTCTTCTTCGACCTCTTCGCCGTTGTCCTCGGCCTGCTTAGTTTTCTTCGTTGCTGGTTCTGCGTCATCTTCAGGGGCTTTGCGCTTCAACTTGGGTGGAGCTGTGCCAGTGAGATATTAGCGATGGTCTACCCCCTCGCCGGACTGCTGCGAGTCATTTGGAACGCATCTTACCTTCAACTGCGGGCTCCTCGTCATCCTCGGCTTCAGCCTCCTCCTCCTCTTCGTCGTCTTCGTCGCCTTCCTCGTCCTGCGAGTGATTTCAGCATGCTTATATTGACGGAGCCCACTGGCTGATCAAAAAGCCATTGGACTATGAGGGAACAGCGAAACTCACATCTTCGTCCTCGTCCGAAACATATTCCCTAGTAAGGCTGTCAGCGATGTGAATCAGGGGAATGGGCTTCAATAAGACTTCGAGGGACGAGGCAGTCAGCGGGCAGGTGTGTAACAGTGTAAGTCTGGCAGGAAGAGCACCGGTCTGCGATTTGAGCTGCACACAGAGCAGGCGGTGACAGGCGCCTAATGGCGCGGAAGGTACAGGGAACCGTGCTATGCGCGATCTTGCGATCCCAGGTAGACAAGAAGACTGCAAGAGGATCGGCCGGCTCGGACTACTCACTCTTCTTCCTCGTCGTCGTCGGGCAAGCTTTGCAGCTCCTCTTCTTCGTCGTCTTCCTCTTCGTCTCGACGCCTTCTGGGTGGTGCCATAGTGTTTGGAGAGGTCAAGTGTTTGGGTAGGTGTAGATCAAGGCTAGCTGGATGATAACTTGGGGCGAGTCCAGGACGACAACTAGAAGTAGAGATGGACGACTTGCGGGAACAAAGGAGAGAGGAAGCCGCAAGGAATGTATTCGAGGTAGGGGGGAGCGGCAGACGGCTGAGGTTGGGAGACTTGGGGAGCTGCTGGCCAAACGTCAGAGCTGGGGCTCAGAATCAGGACCCAGATCTAAGCTAGTAAGCAACTCAGGGGGAGGAAAATGGAGGCGGAACAGCAGCTTGAGAGGCGGGATGGGGCGTTCAGGGCAGGACAGATGGGAAAAATAGGGTGCCGAAGTGCATCATGATGCAGCAAGACTTGGACCATCCGTTGACAGGCCCCTTGATTACGAGTAGAGGCTTGAGAGCGAGCTCTCTAGAAGGGCTGTGGAGGAGTGCGAGACTGGCAGGACTGGGTGAGGGGCAACGCAGCAGCTCACCAGTTCACGAAAGCCGGAGAAACGAGGTTGGGGCAGCTTGCAGCTCCTCCAAGCTCACTGCGACTCTCTGTCATGCTTCAACCGCGCGCTGTGACTTGCCAGGAAGCTCGACTGCTTAGCCGAAGTCGCTGCTGGTGCCGCCCACAAGCCCCAGCCTCTGAGAGCGCGCGATGGCGCCAAGCCGGCTGGGATCATGTCCCAGCTGTGACGGAAGAAGGAAATTCCGGTGCCATGGCACGTGATCAGACGAGGAAGCGGCCGTGGCATGCGTGGCTCCAGGATCAGCCGGGAATCAGGCCATCATCACTTTCTGCTGCTTTTCAAAGCAGGTGTCAAGGCTGCACTGCCAAATGTTTCTCTCCCTTGCTCACCTGCCGACCAATGCCGAGGCCGCCTGCGTATCAATCACAGGATGTGACGGAATTGATATCCGCTTCGACTGAGGAAGGCTCCGCCTCGTGAACTGAACAACGAGTTACTGTAACGCGCGTCCAAGATACTGGGCACCGGCAGTTTGTGCACCGTGTTTGATTTCCGGAGCTTACATTACACAGTACCCCGTGCACCATACACATCTAAGAGGGCTGACCGCCACCGAGTCATCCGTGTCTCTGCCGACCAACCCATTGACTCCTGCTCCCGTCTGTCCCTTTGAGTCTTCAGCTGCATGTTGGGCCTTCCACGGCAGTTTCTGTGAGACAATACCGACAACGACATCCCCCCAAATCGGCGGCCTGCCTTCGAAGGGTGTCACTGTACTACCGCTCGGGGAATTTCTGCTGTAGCTGTGCGCGCCCGTGGGCGTCGATCATCAGTTGCCCATCACGTTTGCTGAACCCACAAACACGACAAGCACCGCTGCGAATGCTGTTGTGGACATGAAAACATCAGCTCGCCTCTGAGCAATTATATTCATCAGAAACGAGAACACCAGGCTCATCATGCTGATGGCAACCAGCCGTGCCCCCATACTCTTGACGCTGAAAAGCACCAGAATGGACGAGGCTGGTATGACGGCTGACAGCAGCATGCATATGGCGTTCCCAACGTGCACCAAAGTCTCTGGACGGTACTCCCATGTCCGCTCGAACGCCTTTTCTGCCATTGACCGGTGAAGTCTGTAGCCTACGAAGCGATGGTAGAATGGCACAACCTTCTCGCTGAGGAAGTTGGCTAGTGCGTCTTTGCGTCCGATGTGATCGTCCAGAGTCAACATGTCTGCCTCGATGCTCGAGTCGCGGAATATGCCAGCTTCCACGCCATACAAAAACTGATCGCCACCACTCTCTTCGTCATACCATTGCCTGCGAAGCTCGAGGTTCTCTTTCTGGGGTCGATGCAGCGAGTTGATTCTTGCTGTTTGCAACAGTGCTCGATCTACTCCACTATCAGTCAGTCGTTTCAGGCTACGTCTGACACAAGGTCTCCTACGATATTGGTCCAGCAGGGTTCTTGACCGCTCAAAAATTCGACGGATGTCGTCCTCGGACATGTTTTCGGGGCTGTCAATCCAGATCCGGTCGAAGCTGTTCAACTCTGGAATGGCCCTGACTTCATGGATCACCGCCTCCAGATGCTGTAGTTCAGCCTGCATATGCAGGATGTTCTCGACGTTCAGGCTGGCGAATCTCCTGAAGGCCTCGATATTGTGGTTGTTGGCCATCACCGCAGCCAATGCTCCGTAACCGGTCATCTTGGCACTAAGAGCTTTCAGTGGAGGCTTGAATGTGGAAAGTGAGGAGCCAGGGGTCTGTCTTTCGGGGAGGACACGAGCGGATGTCTGCTTATAATGCGGATTCACAGACAACTTGTCCAACGCATTGCCACTCTTAAAGCAGTGGGGCGTAGTGACCTGCACCTGCGTTGCTGCCCAAAGAAAATGGTGGCCTCTCGAAGGCTCTGCTTCAACCGCTTCACCGACGGAAAGCTCCCTGTGGAAGCGTAGGGACGGGCTCTCTCATTCGATCCTTTCCTCCCCAACGCATGACCGCATGGATGCCTGCCTCCTGGTATGGAGAGCGTCGGAAGGTCTCACGGTGCTAGTCCTAGGTGCAAGTTCACCTTGAAGCACGTGCTAACCAGGAGAGCATGCACGTCAGATTCACTCTGGTGTTGAATACCCCTCAGCTATGTCAATTCTGTTGACAGCAGAGACGACGTCCCCTTCTGGAGAACTGGTCTATCTACAACATCCCGAGACAGTGTTTCCATTGGAAACTTTACCTCTCGCAGGTCTGACAAAGTCTCGGACTCCTCAAGACGGCAGGCAAGATGTTGGACTGCAAGTTCCCTTCCCGAAGCGTTCTTGAAATAGTTACTGGCTCTCTTGAGGTTATTAATTTTGGGACTGTGGTGTCACTGTTGCAGAAGACATCCTTTCTGCTGTGATACTGGCCCACGATATTGGGAGGTGTTTCCGAGTCGTCCAAATCTGTTCGCGCTTGAGCGGCAAAGCCAACTATCTATCCACCGGATCCAACATGTCTCAAGCAGCAGGAGGGTAGCGGCCGCAGCGTTGTATAGGAGAGAAGAGTTCTCACGTTGCTGGGAGGAGTTTGTCACATCTGCAGCTCGCCCGAAGGACGGCCCCGTCCTTGTGCGACGACCCTATCCAAGCAGAGATCATACCACAACTAACAAACGTTGAGAGCTTCTTCGTCATATTTATAGCAAAGCCGTCGAATCTGGCTGTTCGACTTACTCACAGCGAAGCATCGTCCTGCTCTGAACTCTTGAGTTCGCCTTGAAGCGTGAGTCCAAGCTGCCGTCCTTTCCCAACGAGCTCAGCGAGGCCCAGCAGAGTTTGAGATGCAGGTAAGAAGAAGCATCCCAAGACTTATCTCCGTCTGTCACTCTGACCTTTTGTAGAGGACAATGGCGACATCTAGTATAAGGAAGGCCTCTATAAGCCATCAGTCTTCTCTGAACTCACGTATCCCGTGTTCGCAGACGAGAACGGCGGGTCCTGCTCATGATGTGCGCCAGCCACCTAGAAACGTCAGTCCAGTTCACAAAGAAAATGGAGCGTCGATCAGACTGCCACAACCTCTCAAACTCGCGTCGACCGGCACAGCAGTCGTGACGGAGGGCAGCAGTATGCGGCTTAACATGTTCGTGTCATTGATGTTCATCCACCTGCGGCCGGATTCGCTCTGCAAGACACCTTCTTCGCCATCGTCCACCACGCCGAGACGAGTACTCTTCGACACTGGAGCGGATTTCAACCTCATCTCACATGGGGCTCATGCCGAGCTCGATTTGAGCAAACAACCATACCACAGTCGGGTACGATCCCTTGGGGGATTCACCGAGCTCAAAAGTGCCGTCGTCCTGCAGTGGCATTTCCGAAGTCAGACCCCCAAATCGAGCCAGCAGCCTCCGACCCTTTATCGTTCCTCATTCTATGTTTTGCCCCCAGAATCTGACGCAAAATTCGACTGCATCCTTGGCCGACCATGGATCGAAGAAAACTGGATTGACTTCATTGCTTTGGTTGAGCTCAACAGAAAAAAGGACACGGACTAAGAGATAAGCGACGGCGTTGGTGGTTTCCAATTGAGGTCTTGGGTGGTTGCATCACTGCCCTCTTGTGACAGCAGGTCATGCTTCTCAAGTGAAAAGTGAAGCCAACCAGAAGGGCTCGGCGCCGGTGCACTCTTATGAAAAGTTTTTGTCTCGAATGTACGACCAAGGATGGGACACAGAGCATACTATGTGGACGGGGGCATTGTTTCTGGGGTTTGCGGCAGTGAAGGCTGTATGACACAATCCGAACATAATCTGGATTCAGACCGAGGACGGCGCACCAAGGACGGCAGTGTTACACAGCCTGGGGTTAGAGGTTCGCAGTCGCTATCACGACGCCAGAACGATAGACGAGGGTAATTTGTACGAAGATGGTCGACTGGACACAGCCGGATGGGATGACAGCGGTTCCGACGATAGAATCTTGGATTTGTACCTCGAACGATCTTGTTCAACCTAGCTGTCCCTGGCTCTGTCTGTGGCGGCTTCTGGATCTCCGCAACAAGTGACAAATTCCTGTCTCGCCGTCCACCCCAGGTGACCAGCGAGCCGGACGGCAACAGAATGTCATCGTTTTCGAGCATGGGGTCGACAAGGATGTACCTTCAAGACAAGGTCCCGTCTACAGGCCATTGCAGATATATGAAGGGGGCAGATCCCTCCAGTACCATCCTGCCAACACATGCGCATTTGAATCTGGGCTTGGGCACACTAGAGTTGTCGCAGCTGCCCATCGGAATTTCAGTTGTTGGCCTGTTCGCCCCGTTTCCGCCTCACTGCGCGGTCGGTGCACGCCTCGTTGAGGAATGGCGACAGGGCACAATCGGCCGATCGCGAATTATCACATGCAAGACAATCCTCGGCTGGACTCTTCATATCGTTCGTGGCGAAGTCGTCGTCCTCAACTCTTCCACCATTCCACCCGAGCCGCCCCAATGGTACCTACTCCCCACCCCTCTTGCTTGCATTGACGCGAGACCTTCACACACTACCCCGGCTATCCTTGTTGACATGTGCGAACAGGCATCGAACACGGCGGTATGCATCTTCGTCATCGCTGACGGGCAGGAGCATCCTGTCAAGCTCTCCAACGCGCTCTACGGGCGTGGCTTGTCCAAGAGCGTCATCTCGAGAAGCAAAGCCACGGCCAGTCACGGATCTATACGGTCGATTCCCCCAACCAAGATCACAGATCACACGGGCACAACCTACAGCTCGACCTCGACGGTGTCTCTGCGGTGGTACTACGACGGCGGCACGCAGACGTTTCCGGAGACGTTCTACATCGCCGATGCGACCACCACCACCACCACCATCACCACCACCACAACGGACATCCCCTGGGACGCCATCCTTTGCAATGCCGCCGAATCACCGTCCTCTGGCTTGGTGCCCCAGGCCAACACGATCTTGCGAGCGCCTGGCGGGGCCGACAGTCAACGCGAGAAAGAGCGCAAGGAACGTGAAGAGGTGAACCGGAAGAAGTACGAGAGGGAACGGCGCGAACAGGCCGATAGGATCAGGGAAGCATTTGCGTCCAAGCAGGCTCGGGCCAAGCATAGCTGATTGCTCGGTGGCCGCCGCGCCCTGCCCAGGAGTCGGACAACGGGGGCACCCAGCGTACCGTACCATTTGACCTCACGGCCCTGTGCATTTAGGGAGCTGGCAGTGGGACCACGCTTGGCTTGTCAGTTTTTGATAACTTGGACAGCCGTTCGGGACTGTTGCTGCTGTCGGGGAAACGGTGATGACTGATATGCTATGACATTATGATCCGTGACTCTAGTTATCTGCCTACCCAGGCACGGTGGGGGGCCCTTGGGCTGTTTGAAGTCTCGTGGCAATCAGAAATGTACCCCTAAGAGTCCTCATGTCTTCACCGATCGACTTGGAGATGAGGAACGGCAATTTATTCTTGTCATGGGAGGGTGTCCACTTCCCGTGATCGCTACCCCGACAGACAAGATGCTGACGTTCGATATTCGTGCGTCACCTCCCCTGATGGCCACTCCGGCAGACTAGTCCCTGACGTTCGATATTCAACGGCGAGCTCTCGACGCATGTTGGCTCCGCTGCACTCCCCGTGGAACAGAGTATCTCTGGCGGATGCAAGGCACAGAAGAAATAGGTTCTGTTGCAGGGTCTTTATATATTATCAAGGGGTTACGAATACATCTCCAATCAATGCCTGGCACGCTCATCTCTCGACATGTCCATGAGTCTCTCTGCTCCTGCCGCCGTTGCGACTTTGCTCACATTATCAATCTCAATCTCCACCAAGACCAACGCCTTCCCAGTGCTTATCGATTTCCGAATCTCTCTCAAGCAAGCCCTCCGTTGACTCGGAGGGTCTGCCCACTGATCCAGCTGGCGCCGTCGCCCACAAGGTACGAGATGGACGCGGCAATCTCTTCGGGCTTGGCGACCCTGTTGGCCGGGTGAAAGCTCGCAATCATGTCCAACACCTTCTGCGGCTTTCCCTCGAGGAACAAGTCCGTCGCCGTGGGGCCCGGCGCGACGGCGTTGACGCGGATGCCCTTCTTGGCGAGGAGATCCTTGGACAGCAGGCGCGTGAGCTGTTCGATGGCGCCCTTGGTGGCGCAGTAGAGCGTGTATGGGCTTGACACGGACGAGGCGTGGCATTGCGTGGTCGAGATCAGCACGATGGAGCTCCCGGGGGCCATGTACGGCAGGGCCTTTTGGACCAAGAAGAACGGCCCCTTGACGTTGAGGTTGAACGTGTAGTCGTAGTCCTCTTCGGAGGTGGACTCGATGTCCTTCATCGGGAGGATGCCCGCGTTGGGGATCAGGATGTCAATCTTGCCGAACTTGTCGACGCTGGCTTTGACCAGCTTCTCCACGCCGCTGACGGAGCTGGCGTCGGCTTGGACCGCGTACGCGTTGTCGGCGCCGACTTGGGAGATGAGCTTCTCGGCCGCGGCGGTGTCGCGACCGTAGTTGATGACCACTTTGGCTCCCAGGCTGACGAGGAGTGTTGCCGTGGCGGCACCGATGCCCTTGGAGCCGCCGGTGATGACGGCGACCTTGCCAGAGAGAGGGCCGCTGCTAGACATGTCGGCTGGTACACTTCTCGTTTCGAGTTGGCTTGAGGGCGATGTAGATGCAAGTGCTGCTGGCTCCTGTGCTGAAGCTGCTTCCTGTTGTGATGGAGTTGCTTTCGGTGGTGACGCTGCTGTCTGTTGTGGTGATGGTGCTTTGGTAGATTTGTGCCTCGAGACGATTGCCTTGAGCTGTTTCATGGAGTTGTTTGTATGCAGATGGAAGAATCTTACTTACCTTGCTACATACCTGGACCTCCTTATATGCTTTCGTCTGCTCGAATGCCCCTTGTCTCAAAGAGCCGTGAGGGTATGATGAAATCTGGATGGCTAAATGTTGTTGCTAAGTCCTTGCGCAAGATCTGAGCAAGCATGCATAGCGACGACCGGGAAGTTACCGGCCATAAGGACTCATCAACACCTTCACTCGACCGACAGTGGTGGCCTTTGGGAAACAGGCGTATACCAGCTACCAAACCTGAACCTTCGCTCAGTCGGCTGTCACTCTCGGAAAACGGAGCAATGGAGTTTAAAGGAAAAAGCCAAGGATCTGCCAAGACGACGATACCGTTTATGGAAGTATCTCGTACCCGCAAACCCCGAATCTCCTGCCGTTGAAACAGCCGATTGAAGCACCACACCAATCGAAGGCGAGTTCGGCGCGGCCGCATTGGCTCGTGGTGCAGCTGCTAACCATCTTCGGCAGCATAGAAGACAGTTAAAGCGTCTGCATCCGCGGCAAAAACACGCTAAGATTGGTTTGTAAGAGCGGCGGAGCGACCATCCAAGGTTGTTCCCGTCGTAACTGCGTCGGGTGTCTATCGGCGACGCTGTTCATTCGCTGCTGGTAGTGATGACGCAATCCTTCGTCAATCAGCTATCGCCGCACTCCGTACCTCCGTTGATACTCGCACCAAGTACTGTATACTCGTACAACGTAGTACCTGTGCGTGGGAACCAGGTACAGCTGGAACATCGGAAGTCTCGGTGATGACTACGCAACACCATCAAGCCCCAAACACCCACCAAATGTTGCCAAATACTTTGCTATGAACATTGAAGCCTGGCTTGTTTGGCTGCACGCTTGAGGGAATATTCGTCTACCATATACCACATCATTGCAGCTCGGCCGAGAGATATCTGATTTTTATCGAGATGGAAGCGATCATGACTCATCCGTCTGCATTCCATGGTGGTACGGTAGCACGAGATACCAAAAGCGAACAAAACAGTATCTTTGTCATAGCACGAACTTTAACAGTCCGGGCGATGAGTGCATCGAAAGCCCTGCGCTCTCGGTTTGTGACTTCGGAGCGACCATTTTCACTATTCACGTTATTTCCAGTCCTCAACTAAGTACTGTATTTATTCTGCTCTTCCATTTCAGGGATCTGAGATCTGGAGCAGTTAGGCCGTTGATCAAAGATCATGCAGCTGTGAAAGGACTGGACAAGTCTGGCCGGTTCACGTGGCAGGCAATCCTCCACGCCCAAGACCACTCATTTTCTCAACACCACACGTTGGATCAGATGTCCCATTCCTGGCGAATTCTCATCATTATTTATGTTCTACTCCAGATCCTTGATATCACACGGCTCGTCACCACGATTCTCGTAGTGTCAGCCCCCCGGGTTCTGTTGGAGCTCGGTCCCCATTGTCAGCGAACGCTTGAATAGTAATCATGTATTTCTTGGAAACACCATAAGCTGCGAGCCTCAGCCAGTCCTAGGTCTTTCTTGTCTCTAAACGTCTAGCCACGTTCCGTGGCTGGTACAGGTTGCGTTTATTCGCCTGCAGTCCGTTTGCAAGGACAACCAGCGATCGTCTCGGACTAAAGCACCACACGTCCGTCGTCAGGTAGTCCGTTGCCCTTTTTTGCGAGGTTGTAGGTTGCGCAACAGAAGGTCCATCATCGACAGATATCGTTGCAGTATCCTGTATCAGCGATGGCATTGATCCGGCCAAGGGATCATAGCTCCCTGGACGTCACCTTGATGGGTCATCCAGAAGCACGGAACGTGGGCGAGCTTTGGGCTGGCAAGACGAACATCAAGGAGCGGCGGAGACTGCAGAACCGGCTGAACAGGCGAGCCTACAGTGAGTTTCCAGTCTAACATTCCGCGCCTCGACCACTTAGGATTTATCATAGGGAAACGCCAGGCCGAACAAAAGCTGGTTCGAAAGCGGACCATGGCTCAAGCAGGCATCGAACCAGAAGCCAGGATGAACCGAATGCTCCGCGTGCCTGGCGTCACGGTTTTCTCTCTTGATGTCAAACATGATCAGACCCAAAAAGGACCAATCTCGCTAACATCTCTCGTCTCCGCCGCCGGCATGTCCTCTGGCGAAGACGCCGCTGTCTTGTCCTCGTCGCCGCAGCGCCATCTCCGACTCCTTCAATCGTGGTGTCGCAAGTTCGAGGAGACGATGCGGCGAGCTGGTCTAATCAGTGTCGAACCCGATCAAGGCAGCCCAACTACCGACTCGGACGCTATCCAGCTCGAAGAAGTGCTCGTCGAGGTCGGACACGTTCGATATCCGGACTTGATACCGAATCCTGAGGATCAGCTTATCAACCTCATGTACTACAATGTGTTCCGGGGCCTGGCCAAGAACATCCGCGCATTGAACCTCGATATACAATCAATGGCATCGTGGAACTACGACTCGCCATTCGTGACTGGGAAAGTGGATGTCTCAACGCTTGCCCCTGATTTCCAGCCAACATACTTACAGCGGACCATATCGCACCATCCGTGCTTCGACGTGTTCCCCGACCCGGTAGTAAGGGATAACGCGATTGTGCATTGGTACATCGAAAAGCATCCATTGGAGGGACGATTGTGCATGGCATTGGCTGGGAGACACACATGGCACGAGATTGACCTAGCTCTGAAATGTGGCTGCATATTGTGGGGCGAGCCGGATGTCGCAGAGAGCTGGGAGGTTACTGAGGGCTTTGCCAGAGACTGGCCTTTCTTGGTGAAAGGAGCTGTCCGACTTGAGGCGGCGACGAACCGCTACAGAGCGTTTCGAGGGGAGCCACCCATTCTCTTCGCTTGACTCTTGGTAATGCAGCCCGAGCAAGATTTGTCACCTTAGCAATGCCAGTCCCCAAGTTTGCGCCACAGATCCGAGACAGAACCACCAAGACGGTCTGAATCGGAGGGAAGGCAGGCATCTCCTACCAGGGTCCGGCAGGGAGGCCAGTGGACCACCGAACAATCAGTAGGTGTGGCAGAAAAGTGACAACTGCCTGCATTCAGTGCAAGCGCGCGAAAATGGCGGCAACAGAGATATATCGGTTGATGTGAACCACCGCGGCAACTGTTGCACTTCTCCTTTCCCGGTCTGTATATCACCTTCACGCCACGAACGCATTGTTGCTACCAATCCGGAGCGCTTGCATGTGAACAGGAAGGAGCTGTCCGACATGTTGTACTCTACTGTGGGGATCCCCAGCGGTGCCTGATTGCATTGTCCCCGTCTGACTTTTTCTGAGTAGTTTTTCGCAGCAGTTCAGATTGCCAGTATCGCCAACGTCGGCGCCCGCGGCCACTCTCATACTCATTCCCACAGAGTCCGCGGGCTCAACCAGGTGTTTGCTCTTGGCGCAAACAACAATCCAGCGGACGTACAAGATGGCACCGGTGCGGGAAGCGATTGGTACACAACCTATTCTGGGAATGGTTCAGCGGCGGCTGGCTGGCCTGTGATGGCACAATGGGTGTCGTTCGAAGATATGTAAGCGAGGCGGCGAACTGTCTCTGCGAGCGTCACTAATGTATTCAAGGTTCAAAGCCAACAAGGGCGTCATGCGCGTTTCCTGTGTCAATCTAGGTTCGGGCAACGGACCTGACGATAGCGAAGAGGAGATTGATCTAGTGCTGAACGCCGTGCAATACGTGTCTTACTTGACCAACGTCGACCACCGCTTTATCCTGGCGATTCTTCTTCAAGAGTCCAAAGGCTGTGTCCGCGTGCGAACAACAAACAACGGTGTTCCAAACCCCGGCTTGATGCAAGCTCACGACGGCGCATTCTCTTGCAACATGAAGGGGAACCTTCAGAATCCATGTCCAGCTTCTCAAATCTTTGGCATGATCTTTGACGGGGTTGGTGGC
Source organism: Cladophialophora carrionii CBS 160.54 (assembly GCF_000365165.1). NCBI lineage: Eukaryota > Fungi > Ascomycota > Eurotiomycetes > Chaetothyriales > Herpotrichiellaceae > Cladophialophora > Cladophialophora carrionii. The sequence continues at coordinate 135,316 of NW_008481827.1, read as the reverse complement.
ACTTCTACTGGGGATGGGCTGGCGAAGATATTGAACCAGCTGGCGTCGAGCAGCAATGACGCACAGGCATATTATCGAGCGGCTCGCCAGTACAACACTGGCTCGATTGCGCAGGACGGGGATTTGGATGTGGGTGGACGCTCTACAAACTGCTATGCTAGTGATGTTGCCAACCGCTTGACTGGATGGGTCTGGGCTGAATCGGCCTGCTCTCTGTGAAATGGGCGCAGGCTGCAACGTCCTTGAGGACGGACTTGTTTGACCATAAAGAGGCAATGGTTGAAATCCGAGAGTGTACAGATCGCACTTTGCCCTTGCACTCAGTGACACTTTGGCCAGCGCGCTTAGCCGCCGTATGAGGTTCGGGTCATTTTGCACTGAAGTCATCCAGATTTGGGTTGGAGGAGGATGAGATGCAGGTGAGACAATACAATGTCCTCGAACGATGGCTGGCACCGAGATATCCAGCGAGCGATCAGTAAGGTAATTTCCGTGTCCCCTAAATCATGCTTTCTCAAGGCCCAGCGGTAGGTGAGAGGTGCTGTAGGCGTCAATAGCTGCCTGAGGTGCATGAGGTGTTCAGGCGTGTTCTCTTCCTCTTGGGTAAATTTCGGGCATGCTCCCAACTTCTGCCACCTGTTGTTCATTCAATGCACAACTGCGCTTCGCGTGAAATTACCATGACCCGTCATCCCTACGGAACTTCAAGCGGTCACCTTTTCCTGCGAGTTCCTATGGTAGAAGATTAATATCTACCCTTAAAGGTCAACCTGAGCTTTGTACCAGCAATCTGCCACAATGCTGTCCTCCCTCACGCCGTACTTGTCGAACCCTCGGCAGTCACTGTCGCAAGTTCTCAACTTCGCCCTCGTCTTATCGACAGCTTTCATGCTATGGAAGTCACTGTCAGTTATCGCAGACTCACCTTCTCCGATCGTCGTGGTTCTGAGTGGTTCCATGGAGCCTGCGTTCCAGCGAGGTGATCTACTGTTTCTCTGGAATCGGGACAAGACTGCAGAAGTGGGAGAAATCGTCGTCTATAATGTCAAGGGGAAGGACATTCCAATCGTGCACCGTGTTGTGCGTAGCCATGTGCCCGCCATTCCCGTCGAGGCCGACATAAGGTATACAAGCCGTTCCTAGTCGTTTGCTGAGCACGTAGGCTGACACCACTGCAGTGGAACCCTCGCCCCGGCCTCCCCGAAACTCCTCACAAAAGGTGACAATAACGTCGCCGACGACACTGAGCTCTATGCCCGTGGCCAGAGCTACTTGGATAGGAAAGAAGATATCATCGGCAGTGTCCGCGGATACGTGCCCGCAGTTGGATACGTCACGATCATGCTTAGCGAACATCCGTGGTTGAAGACAGTCATGCTTGGAATCATGGGTCTCATGGTCATCTTGCAAAGAGAATGAAGGATCAGCTGCGGCCACTAATCAAGGCTGGACAACAATCATCTATCCTGGGCGACGTTGGCTGAAGGAATCAGAGCAGCACCGGTGTCGCTCCTCCTTGGGAAGAAACGGTCGAAAGGCATTTGACTCGGCCGGTACCTGAGGTGGCATTCCTCTGTCGGGCCAGACGCACCACGGAGCGCCGGTATGGCCAAGGACTCTCAGAGATACTGTGGTCAGTAAGGCTTCCAACAGGCGGATTTCATCGGATTGCGACCGAGATGACAAAAGTGAGGGACTTGGCCCCATTTTCTGCGATAGCGACGGCCTCGCCTCAATACGAAAGCAGACGAGAGGCTCTTACTGCGTTACATGGCAGTCTCAGGATTGCACGCGGAATCCATTGGTGTCCAGTGCAGTGCTGGTGCTTACAGCTACATATGCACACGCCCGATAGGGCAAAATCCGACAGTTCCCGGTTATATAATGGACAAATAAGCGTGCATTACGCAGCTCCGGGCGGTAGACGGTGACCCCCTCCTGGTGCCAAAACGCCATCCAACGGGCATCGAGGACGGCGCGGGATCCAGAACCTCGACCCCTGTAGCGCCGACAGGCTCAATGGAAAATCTCCAACCGAACCCCTGGTCTTTGGTGCTTTTGCACGGCGTGGGTGGGGATTTCAGCCGCTTTCCCACGTCGTCGTTTCACGCCTTATGGTTCGTTCCAAGAAGCCCAGGCGCGCGGTGCTTCGAGCTGAAAAGATAGCTTGTCTTCCCGTCTCCTGTGTTCACCAAGAAACTCTTCCTCCTCTTCAACGATCTGGAAGTCTTTCTCTGAGAGCACGCATCTTCTCCGACAAGCGCATCACTTCAGCATCGAGGTCCCGACTGAGACGGTGGAGTTTCACCTATCTCTACCACGTTGTCCAGCCTTACGGGACAAAGTTTAGCGCCTGCTCTATCTGGCGCCTCTAGTCTTCGTCGACGCAAGTTGTCGCCGTGGGCAGCCACGAGATACAATATAGCCCGAGTCGTCGCCCATCGATATCGACAAGACAACATTCGCGGGTATTCATCTGATAACGGACAATCGTGTTTGGAGCGCCTCCAGGCTAAACAACTTCAATCACTGCCCACGTCTTTTTATCGACACATCTTGCTCCGATCAGTACTTGACTGCAATTGCTGTAGAGGCCAACAAGTTCAATACACGTGTCAGACATGCTCATCTCAAGTACTGTCCATTTGCCGGTCCCCATGGACCAAAGGTGACCCGCATAAACCATCACATTGTGATACATCCCTGTTTCATGGCGAGCAACATGGACCACGACGGCGACGATCCAAGTCAAAGGTCGCTCCCGGGGCCCGCACTGCCAGACAAAGTCGAACTCCTTACCAGCAAGGGCTCTTCAGGCATAGTAACGACCACGACCACGAGCGCGATCGAACCAGCGACATACTATCGACGACATTCTAGAGGCCATTCTGGGGATGTGCGCTTCCAGTCAGTTGACGAAGACGAAAGCGTGCGAGATGAACCCTTCGAAATCATAGAGCCCCCATCGCCATTGAGGGTTCGCCGGCCAAGCGCCGGAGCATCAGCTGCCACGTCGATGCTGCGGCGTTTGACCACCAAAATCAAGCCTATGTCTCGCGGTGCTTTCCGGTCAACCAAGAGATCGAGGGGCCAGGAGTATGCGACCCTGGAGGATGGTGAGAATGACCATGGCGCAGTTGTGGATCTATCCTCGCTCGAGGGCATGGGGTGGGAGCTTACGGATCTCTCGAATTCTAACATGGGTCGTCTACAGGATGAGGAAACTGAGTATGTCAGCCCAGCCACCACAAGCAGCCGCAAACCGGACTTTCGCTCGTTTGTGGACAAGCGTGCCTCGGTTGGTTACGGGATGAAGAATATAGGTGTCCAGCTCAGACGCGATCCGACAAGGCTGGCACGGAGAGGCACTGGAGATGGTCGGAGTGCTGCGAGCTCCGCATTAGAGCGAAGCAAGACGGTCAAAGATTTCGGCCAAAACCTTGCTCAAGAGAAGAATATGATCGTGGAGGTGGAGGAAGTGGTCGACTTGAGCACTTTTGAAGGCGGACAGCTGGATCACCGGACGAGTCAGAACTTCGAAAGCATGTCGATGAGGCAGAGTGTCATGCCGCAAGAAACCAAGAGTTACTTCTTCCCCGAAGACCCGGACATTCCGAATTGGAAACCCTGGTCGATGCGAAGCTGGTATATCCTCGCTCTGATGGCGCTCGCCGTGGGCTTGGCCGGCTTCCAAGAATTCCTCTGCCAAAAATCATTCAGGAAAGCTCGTGAGAGAAGTGGCATCCTTGAGTTCAACGCTGTGGCAGACATATCGACGTGGGACTTCTTTGCTTGGAAATGTGAGTTGACCACTTTACGGACCAGTCACCCTGCTGAACGACCCTAGATCTCCCGACCATGATTACGATTGTCTACGCCGTCCTGTTCTCCATCATGGACTTTGACATCCGTCGACTCGAGCCGTTTTACCAACTGTCACGACCCCGTGGTGCTTCGGCAGCTGCAAGCATCAACCTCGACCACTTGACCATGTTTCAATATTTCGTCCCCTTCAAGGCTTTCCGACTCCGACAGTGGGCGGTGTTTTTCTCTACGACAGGGAACATCGTCGCATCGATGGTGTCGCCCGCGTTACAAAACCCCTCTGTTCGATTTCTTACCAATCCTGACCCAAAGTGTACCGACCAAGGCTGCCCAGGACCGGACAGCGCAGAGAAGCATTATTGGGTTCGCATTTCTCCGGTCTGGTCTCGACTATTGTCAGCAAGTTATCTGTTTGTAGCGATTGTGCTTGTCATCCTGTTCCTTCAGTTACGCCGCAAGTCCGGTTTACTGAGCGATCCGAAAGGCATCGCCGGGATCGCATCCATGGCCACCAAATCGCACATTCTGCAGGATTTCTCTGGATTGGACACTGCACATTCGGGAAAGATCCATAAACGACTCGCACATCGACGATACGTATTGTACAAGTCCTCCATCTGGCAGGGCGAGTGGAGCGCCACAAGCGAACCGCCACAGGACAGCGAGAGGAAGCTGACGAGTCCACATCCGCTCATGCTTCGGACCGAGGCGGCTCTACCTTTTCTGGCCTTTATGGGATTCTGCCTGATTTCGGTGCCCATCATCACACTGACAAAGGCCCGGGTGGTGCCAAACGCGGTGCCTTGGCTCCCGATTGTGATTGCGACCGCCCTGAAACAGTTCTTCAGCACCTTCGAGTCGGATGTTCGACTCATGGAGCCGTTTTATCAACTTTCAAGAGGCAACGCGAAACCCGAAAACAGCCTGACGCTGGACTACCAGGCCTCCGTGTACGGAATCATGCCGTTCAAAGCTCTCTTCAACAAGCATTATCTGCTGACCCTGGTTGGTGTGGCATCGGTCATGCTGGACATATTGACAGTGACAGTGTCTTCGTTCTCCGTCAACTCGGAGGACTTCATGCACATCGGAAGCCGCGGCGAAGACAGATCGGATGGCGATGAAACCTTCGTCTCGTTCTGGGCGTCACTGATACTGTCCTTGGTCATACTGGTCTATGTCATCTTCACCACATGCCTGGTGTATCTACGGCGACGACATCCGTTCCTGCCTCGTGAACCATCAACCATCGCGGCAGTGCTGGCATTTATATACTCTTCCAACATGCTAACGGACTTTATCGACACCGAAAGGCTGAACAACAAGGCCATGGAGACGAGGCTGAAGAATATCGGCAAGAGGTATGCTCTGGGCTGGTTCAAGGGGAGAGACGGCCAGATTCACTGCGCCATCGATGAGGAGCCCATGCGGAGTAAATATGTTCATGGCAAGCCTTACACCATGGCTCAGGCTGTCCCGCTTGGGTCTCAAGACACGTTTTATGCTGTATAAGGAGTCAGCTTCGGGTTACTGGCTATTGCTTGGGGATATCGTTAGAGTTGGACATACTAAGGGAAAACGGCAGGATTATGTGAATGACTTAGGGACATCAGGACATACAGATTCAAATGTAGATAAGACTCATGAATAGGAGGATTGGCCATCACAGGCGGTCGAGACTGTCGTCATCGGCGATGAGGTGCCTGCTGGTGCCGGCGACCAAATTCCTGGCGAGCTGGGACTCAATGCATCCTGATTTGGAAGTGAGAGCATGTGAATAACCGGGAAGGAGCAATCGAGCGAACGCGGCTTGGGAAGCCACGATTGGCGACGATAATCGATTGGTGGTGAGCGACGCAGGCGGGGCAGATGCTCGCGATCATGGCGGGGATTCGCAGTCGTGATGCGCGACGGGCGCAAGCCAATGACGTAGTGCTCAACTGATGGCAATTGGCATTCTCTGCCTGCTATCATCGCTGAGTGAGTCCTCCCTGGCTTTCTTCCTTCTGACCTCTCCGTCGTCGCTGCTCCAGGCTCATTCCCTTCCAAACATGCCCGCGCCAGGCTATGTCTTCCGCGATGGCGGAGCCACGCCACCGGCCGAAGAGAACCCCGACTCAGAGTTTCGCCAGAGAATCACGAAGGCTACGAACCCAGTCACCGTGGCGGCAACTTCCAATGCTCCGCTGGCTCAGAACACAACCACAAGTCACGAGCTAGCAACAGGCGCCAAGGGCGACCATGAAGTCGCAGGTGCTGTGCAGCGAGCCGGTAAGGAGGATAGAACCAGCAATCTCGGATGGCAAGCCAACGGTGTGGACACAGATACTTTGGTCGGCGGGCTTCCCAACGAGGAGCTGTGGACCCTGATTAGGAGGTTCAACAAGGCAAGCAGCTTCCCTTTCTTCAACGACCGTGTGCTGATTGCGGAGCCAGCAAATGTACCATGTCAAAGCCATACCCGAACAACCTCCAGGGGGGCTGGATCTCAACATCGCAGAAGAGGATGAGTTCTCTCCGGACAAGTTGCGATCCAACATTGAGCGGCTGTATATGACTGTCATTGTCGGATTGATTGCATTCGGGAAACACATTGCCAGACTGAGATCGTGGCGGGAACCTCGCCGAACCGCTTCCTTTGCAGCCGTCTACTTCATCGCATGGCTGTTCAATTTCATCGTGCCGACCCTGGTTACTATGATTATCGTCCTCATCACCGTCCCTAAGTCTCGAGACATCCTCTTCCCCCCTGCACCTCTCGCTCTGGTCAGCCACAAGACAGGCGGTGTCCAGAAACCCAAGGCAGGAGTGTTAGGCAGTCATGATAGTGTCACGGGAGCGCCAGAGAAGCACAAGGGCGAAGCAGTTGAGCAAGAAGCAAGCAACTTGGTCTCTGGGATTGCTTCGGTTGCCATCTCCAGTGCTGCTGGTCGTCACGACCAGTCGAGCCCAGATGAACAAGGTGGTAGCAAAACCCTTGACAAAGGAATGCCTGACCCGACCAAGATAGCCACGGCTACAGCCGATGCCTCTTCGGCAGCCCAAGGCAGTGATGCGGATGCTGTTCAGGACAAGACCAAGCAGCCGATGGAAGAGGCCGTCTGGGGCCAGGTGCGTCCGGTGATGCATGCTCTAGGGGAGATCTCAGATATGTGGGAACGGTTCGCCAACGCTTTGTCGCCTACGCCGCCCTTCTCGCAGAAGAACCGCCTGCAGCTCGGCGCCATCTTCGTGCCCGTCCTTCTGATCTCGCTCGTCACACCCGCTCAGTGGGTCATGAAGGGCTCAACCTTCCTCGTCGGCTTCGGATTCTTCTCGGACCCACTGATCATGCGCGGCATCCACTGGCTGAACGAGAATATCCCGGATTGGCCGAAATACCTCGAGATCCGAAACACCCTACTCCGAGGAGTTCCCACAAACGCTCAACTTACCGTCACGCTGCTGCGCATTGGCGAGGCAAATCGTGCGCCTTTACCGCCGCCACCTAAGTCTCACGAGCCCCCTTCGGACAAGCCGGCCGAAATCGACAAGCACGCCATCACGGAGGGCGGCCTGGACACGTCCCATGCGGAGATTGAAGATGCCATTACTGTCGATGAACCCGGCGGTACTGAAGCTTCTGAACCCCAAGACGCGACAAAGAAGAAGAAGGGCGGATTCGGGGCGAAAATCCTTGGCGCATTCAAGACCACCACGGCTGGAGCAGTCGAAACAAAACTCACCACCGATACGGTGAAGGCGACGCTAGGGTCGAAGCACGCGGCAGAGAAACTGGGCGTCTTGCCCTCGCGGACCGAGTTGAGGAAGAAGCAGAGGGAAGGACCCATTGAGTTCAAAGCGCGATATCACGGCCGCAAGGGCGCCGTCTATGTGGACAGCGCGGTTTCGCCGCCTAGCGGCAAGAGGCCTGCCTCGCCGTGTGTATACTTCACGACGCACCTCGACGGCGACGAAGGAGTGGAAAGCATGCCTCGCGATCCTGACTGGGCAATTTCCGTAGCCGACATCGCCGAAGTCAAGAAGATTGGTGGTTTGGGCTGGAAGGGTAAGATCGTGGTCGGATGGGCGACAGATAGAGAAGTCAAAGACGGGATTGAGATTGTGTCCAAGGATGGGGCAAGGTATCGTGCCATGGCGATGAAGGAGCGGGATGAGTTGTTCAACCGGCTCGTGGCGATGGGGCAGCAGATTTGGGCCAGTTATTAGATGGACGCTTTGGATTTTCACGGCTGTCTAGGTACTTAATTACGTGGGCATTGATATGGGCGCCGACCTCCCACGCCGAAGTGCAGTATTTAACTAGCCCTTGATACGTATTACGGAGTACCCATACCCGCAGGATGCCCACGCAGCCTTGAGCATTGAGAACGACGTCGAAGTTTGCCTCGATCCGCACTCGGTCTCGTCGGCCTCTTTTCCGTGATTTTTCCCAACGCCAACATCGATCCGGATTCTGCAACCTATTCGTCTCTTGACATTCCTAGCCACCCACCAGCGTGCCAGCCCCGCAAACCGACAGCGCATCCAATGAGTAAGTGAAACGATGGTAAGGGAAAGAGAGCGTGATCCTTCCAATGCAAACATCGATCCGCATCTACAGCCTATTCATTCGTCTCTTGACATTCCTAGCCACCCACCGGCGGACCAGCGCCGCAAACCGACGGCAACATCCAATGGGGAAATCGGCACGAAACTGAAGCGGAACGTCCCGTTGCTTGATACAAGAGCTGCACGGGTCGTCGCCAACCCCCCACACCACAACCATGAAGAACGCGCGGCTGATACGAGTAGAAGAAGTCGCAGGGGGCTCTCTGCATGACACCGAGGTCGACGGGCCGCCGCTGCCGCCACCACCGTAGGACATTCAAAGGGAGGGGGCGCCAGCATGGCCGGATCTAGCTCTTGCCTGGATACTGCTGGTGCTGGTGCTGGTGCTGGTGCTGGTGCTGGTGGTGTTGGTGCTCAGCGCGCGGGGGCTAAAACCCTCATTGTCCACCAGGTATTGGGGAGCAGAGTATGAATTACACCGGTGTCGTCAGGGCGATTCAGTCTAGGGAAAGCGTCTCGGCGATGGCTCTGCGCGAGGAACGGGGGGCCAACGTGTCGAGAAAGGGCACGATCGAGACGGTCCGTCGTTTCTTGTCGTTGTGCCGTTGTGCCGTCTTTGTTGGTTTGGTTCGCCGCGTGGGCGGTGGTTTTGGTCTTGGTCTTGTTGGTCTTGTTGGTCTTTATCCTTGACTGTTTAGAGGTTACCAAGGGCCACGACCGGAAAATCAACGTGTCATTCTTGTTGCGCCGATGGTAACGGCGGTGGCTCTCTGTCAGCATCTTGAGAACGACGTTGTTGTTGGCTTTGGCAGCTTTGTGTGGTTCGAGTCTGGACAGAGGCAAAAGAAGCCGAGAGAGATCGAGGGTGGTTGTCAAGAACCGCGTGCGCCCGCGTTCAATAACAAGCATACAAGCGAAAAGGCCCAATAATCCAGCACTAAGTGCTAGGATTCTCGCTCTTTTTGGGCGATCCCCAAAGGGGCTGTGGACCTCTCCTGACAGTGGTGTTGTAGAGAACACAGAATATCCAGAAGAGAGTCAAGCCGCGCCCCGTGGCACACACGTCCACAGACAGCTGTCACAGCGTGCCATCCCTTGGCGTGTGGATGTGGAAAGGTGCAATTGAGCGACTTACTCGGCCACGGCGCTGACACGATCGCCTTGGTTCACTGGAAAAGCGGATCCATGGAAGACGTGCCAGACCCCGCGCGCGCATCGGACCATACCCGAGGCCTAGGCGATCAGTAAGATGTCCATCTCGTATTGATCGTTGAGGAAAGCACGAAAAGCAGAAGCTTGGTTGAGGTAGCGCCTCCGCTACCAAAGGGCATGCTAGGGCCTGAGCAGATCTAATGTACAGGGTGCTGTAACACAAAGACAAGCATTCACCAGACGGTTGGAAGACAGCACATCGCCCACGAAGTAAACAGGGTGTTTCTCTCACAATGATTGCGCAGCGGTCTTCTTTGTCGGCTTCGGTCCTTTGAAAGAGTAAGGACGGGCAAGGGATTGACCTATGCGTATTCCTTTGTCACCTTCTCGCACCATTCGAACAGCTTGCTTGCCTGGCCATCCTCCTTGGTCGCCTCATGCGAGATATCCGCACGCATTGACAACGCTCTGCGTCCCCATGGGATGATGTATCGGCCCTGGTCCTTCTCGAGCGTCAATTCGGGCGCCAGACCGGAGAAGATCTCGGTGTATGCGCCATATATGGCCGGGTATAGGAGGATCTGTAGGAGCCGGGCTGCAATGGTGCCATACTGTTCGGCTGTGTGGCGTTGCAGCTCCGATGCGAGGTTGCCAGGATTATAGCACTATTGATATATGTTAATTCTCCGCCCATGGAATGCTCCAGTACGATACCTGTTCGGCAGCGAGCCAGGGGCAAACAGGCGCAGCGCTTGAACTTACATTGTGCAACACTCCGTCCCTTGGTCCGAACCTCTTTCCGAACTCGGTCGCAAAGAAGTAGTTTGCAGCTTTGCTGACCCCGTATGCCAACTGGTTGTCGCCCTTGTCGTCCAGAGTGTCTTCGCCATCCTTGCCCTTCTTCCACACCAAACCGCCCTTCGGACTTTGCAATTCGACCGCGAGACTTCCCGCCCAGCTGACCCGCACAGTTCCCTGCGGTTCCTGCTCCGCCGTACGTTTGAGGATCGGCAACAGCAGCTTTGTGAAGAGGAAAGGTCCGAGGATATTGGTCTGATAGGTCAGATCCATGCCCTGCGAGCCTTTCGACCCTTTTGGCGGCACCATGACGCCAGCGTTGTTGTCCAGCCAATGGAGCTTGTCTTCTCGAGAGAGGAAGTCTTCGGCGCTGGCTTTGATTGTTGTCAAATCTGACAGGTTGAGGTGCAGGTATTCGAGTTTGCCCTGGGATTTGGGATATTCCTGCTTGATCGCCTCGATAGCGGCCAGTGCCTTGGATTCAGTCCGGGCGGCGACATAGACTTTGGCGTTGTGGCCGTAGAGAATGCTGGCTACGTGGTAGCCGACGCCAGCATTGCTGCCGGTGATCAGGTAGACCTTTCCAGTCTGATCAGGGAGGTTCTTCTCGGTGAGTGGTGGAGCGGGGAGGCCGAAAGACTGACTCCAGAATGCCCGGAGCTTGTAGAACATCGTTGCACGAATCGATGTAGGTGCTGAATGCTAGGAACTCACGCTTGGTGTTTGAACGGCTGAGTGTGCTGTGCAGAAGTCGCGACTTTGACAGGATATTGACAATACTCGACAGTCGAGAGGCGGTGGCGGTAGATATACGAAATGCTGCTCAGCGCGCCGAATCGTCATGATGTCCACAACAGTGTTTCCAGAGTCAGCTGTTAATGCACGCCACGGAGATAGAAATCCAGGCTGACACGAGCCCCATACCTGACACATCCACTGCGCGATGCACCATGTGGAGGATGCTTGTTACAAAGAGGAAAAAGCGATGCTTCAAGCAGATCACGGTTGCGTTAGCACGAGTCGGAGATCAGACAGCCAATCAAGGCGGTCTTGTCAGTATCGTGCATTAGTTCGGAGCTTGTTTTCGACTTGTGGCCAACGCCAGTGGCACCTGAGTGGCTGGCGAGCTCATGCAGCCCCCGGCGATTAGTTTAGCGCTTGCAGGGCCCCACGGTGATTCTCCGTCCGATACTCGTAGTCAGGCTGATGAAGCTGATCATCAGATTGCCCTTTACCATGAGGATACTTGGAAGGCATTTTTCTGGGAACGAAATGCTGCTGCCTGTGTGACAAGAAGCTTCCGCGAGCCACGTCTACAGGTGGGCGCTTCAAGAGCCCACTGCTCGGCTTCAACTGATCCCTCGCTCAGACACGGCTGTAACACGTCCGGGTTCGGCCGAAGCATCCTGCCTCGACGCACACGAAAGCCGACCCAGACAAGGCTTGGTCTTACTGTAGACGCATATGAAGTGTTCCTCAGGTGTTGCGCGGCGACCGTGACAGCCACCGACAGAGTCGGCAGCAGACGTATCAAGCCACTACCAGAGTCTCTCCAATGTCGACCAACCCTATCTCGTCGCCCCATTTCAACCCCGCCTCCTCCGCGGCCATCTTCCAGTGCTTTGCCGGTGTCCGAACGTCCTCATAGTATTGTGAGAGACCTCCACGAACCGTCCCCCAATGCATGCCGATTGATTTCTTGCTCCGCACGTCCTGATGGATCCGGATTGAGTCCCACGAGTTGGCATGTACATTGGACATGAAGTTCCTCGGTGAGCACAATCCAATTGGTAGCAGCGCCAGATCAAACGGTCCCAACAGCTCGCCCACCTGTTTGAACGTCGGGCAGACGGGCCGAGCGTCCTCTTCCTCTCGCGACAGATCGTTGGCGTGGATCGATCGATATGCTGTATCTCCCGCGAAGTAGACGTGTTTGCGTGATCCCTGCAGATCGTGGATGGCGTAGGAGCACCATAGATCATGATCTCGATCCCATATGCTGCGCGATGAGAAGTGCTGGGTCGGGGTACACGTGATTTGGACCTTGCCGACTTTCTCGATCTGCACGTCAACGCCGTCCCACCAGTCGAGCTCCGTGATGGAAGACTGGTCGATACCCAATGCGGTCAGCCAGCGTGAGTTGTGCAGGCCAACCAGGAAATGGACTTTAGACTCTCTCCTGGCCCATATTGTTTTCAGCGACTCCGCATCTGCATGGTCGTAGTGGTTGTGACTGATGACGACGATGTCGACCTCGACGGCATCCAGCAGCTTCGACAAAGTGCAAGGGGTGGGCGTGTATCGCTTGGGCCCGAACCAGGACACGGGGGATGTCCGTTCCGAGAAGACCGGATCACACAGGATATTGATGCCTCGCGTGGCGCCCTCCGGCTTAGATGTCTGCATAAGAAAGCTGGCATGTCCGATCCAAGTCACCTTGAACCCGGGGTCTGTGTTCGAGAAGTCGACCTTCCGGACGGGGACGAGCTCTTCACGGTTGGCAGGAACCGGTGCAAATGCCGGGCGACCACTGCCAAAGCGCACCTTCAAAAGATATGCGATGCTGTGGTGGCCGGGATCGTGCGAAGGCCACGGGTTCCTGAACGCCGTGGGAGGGCTGCCAACATGGTGGTCCTTGGGTGCGTCAGGGAGCAAGCAAGGAAGCCTGTTGATCGAGACCATGGTGGCACTGCAAGTGAAATTCTAGGACCTGGACCAAGTGACCGCTTTAACTATCTAATACTGACAGAGTAATATTTTCCATCGAGCTGAATGCGAACTACTGTTCGATGAATCATCGGGATGATATCGCGCCGCTGCAGCTTGCCACCAACACCAGCCCTCCATTCTCCGCTGAATAACTTCGCCCATGACCGCTACCTGTAGCAGTCCTTGTAGTCAGTTTGACATCTGAGGAACACCGTCCGAACACTAATAGGACACTTCCTCGAACCGACCGACCGACCGACCGACAACCTCAGAATGGTGCCTCCACTCATCACGCTGGAAGAACACTTCTTCTCCACCGCCATGCTCACGGGGTCAATAAGATCCTACTCCGAACAACTGAAGCACCTCCCCGGTTTGTCTGAGAAGCTCGCCGACCTGGGGGACCTGCGCCTACAGTCCATGGAAGCAGGCAAGGTGTCTCTCCAGATCATCTCCCACGCCCCCGGCCCAATGTCCGCAGACCAATGTCGAGCCGCGAACGATCAACTTGCCGAAGCTGTCAAGAGCCATCCGGACCGGTTCGTGGGGTTTGCTGTCCTTCCTGTCTCCGACCCGGCAGCCTGCCCAGGCGAGTTAAGTCGTTGTATCAGAGAACTCGGCTTCGTCGGCGCGTTAATCGACAACCACGCCAGCAAAGACGGCTCCTCGCCCGTCTACTACGATAACGCAGAATACTTCCCCTTGTGGCAAACCGCCCAGGACCTCGACGTGCCAATCTATCTCCACCCCACCTGGCCGACCGACTCGATGCTTGATCTGCTCTACACGGGGCCGGACATCCCGCTCGCGGCCTCGAAATCCATCTCCTCGTCCGGCTTCGGCTGGCACTCGGACGTGGCGACTCACATCCTCCGGCTGTTCGCCGCGGGGCTCTTTGACCGTCTCCCTCATTTGAAGATCATCATCGGCCACATGGGCGAGATGCTCCCCTTCATGCTCGAGCGCATCTACCAGCTCTCGCCGCGGTGGGGCCCCCGACAACGCCCCTTCAACCAAGTCTGGGATGAGAACGTGTGGATCACGACGAGTGGTGACTGGAGCGTCAACCCCATGGCTTGTATTCTGCGTAACACCCGCGTCGAGCATGTGCTGTATAGCGTGGATTACCCGTTCGCGCGGAACGAGGACGGCTTGAAGTTTATGCACGAGCTGGAGGCCAGCGGACTGGTCACGCCCGATCAGTTGGAATTGATTGCCTGTCGCAACGCCGAGAAGCTGTTGGGAGTCAAGCACAAAAGGCGATGGGATTGAGCCAAGAGAGAGAAATGCAACCAACCACTGAGGCTAGATAATGGAAAACTCATGATTCGATGAAAAGGTAAGGGAGCAGGACGCACCTCTGCTACCAGGCTGATGTCAACTGACACTCGCTTGCTCGGGTTACTCCCTGGCCGAGAACACACCAACGCCTAACGACAGTCTCGATAGGAAAAAGAAGACGAAAGCACGACTTTCAGGGTCGTGCCTGGTCAAGTCACGCCCGACTACAAAGCATTACACGTCGCCACTGTATGCTCGATGGATTCTAGATTCGCCCCTGATTTCACTCGAATCAGGATGACAATGCTCGACGGCACGGGCACAAGGTTGCACACTGCCGTCTTCAAGTGCGTATGCAAAGGAGAAATTAGAGGACAAGCAGAGCGTGTCCAACATGGAGAAACTGAATTGAGACACAGCGATGGCTGCTACAGTGCTCACCACGTAATTATTCATACAAGGTACTCCGCAATGTAAAGACAATGGAGTCTAGCGCACCACAGCGAACAACAGCTAGAAAGAGTGGCGGGTTCGAAATGACATGTTTCTTACGCCATAGTGTTGGGGGCAATCACGAGAGGGTGGTAGATGTCTTGTTTCCAAATATCCCAGATCGTACTGTATGTAGCTCAAATGGTGGCTTTCACCCCCTGAGAGACTCAAATACTCGCACAGCTTGTTTGTACCTCACGGTTGTACTCTGTCTCATTATCCGTTACCCGTTCAGCAGCAGAATCACAGGCGAAGCCATCCAACTCCAACGCTGGAAATCAGACACGGCACAATTTCATCTTTCATACATCACCCTTCCGCCTATCGCCGCCGTCCAAGTTTCCTCATCGGCGCTCCTCCACCGCCAAACTCTGCTGGATCCACCGTCCGATACCCGCTCCTCCCACTAGGTTTCCTGGGCGGCCGCCTCTCAGGGGAATGCTCCTCAATGACCTCAACGATATCATCGTCCACGATACTGGGCGGATCGACGTGTTCCTCCACGATGACTGTTTCCTCTTCTCTCACGATCCGTTCCCTTCGTGGAGAGCTCGCTGCGGATATCACGCGGCTCGCACTCCGAGATGTGCGTGAAGCGCTCCGTGAGGGGCGTCGGCGATGCGAATGACGGATGACCTTCTCTTCGACCACTTGGCCGCTGCCACCTCGTAGACGGAACAGCGATAGTATAATGTACAGGATTAGTATAAAGCCGGTGATCGAGCCGACAACGATGCCCACCAGTGCCCCAGGTTGGGGACCGGAGTTCAGGCCTGCGTAGGTGGTTGGGATAGCGAGGATTTGGACCTGGCGCTTAGAGAGCGGGTGGGACGAGATCTCGAGAGAGGGTGAGTGGGGGTCGAGGAAGACGGGTTGGACCAGTTTGCGGCGGGAGGGCGAGGACAGGAGGCCCTGTTTCGTGAATTGGAGGGCCTCGCGAAGGATGAGGGCGAAAAGAGATGCGACGGGTGTTTTCGAAATCATTTTGGTATCTTTGGAGCTTGACAGGGAGGTAATTGCTGAGGATACGGAGCGTGAGAAGTATCGCATGTGCTGGCCGGAAGAGCTGATGCTCCGGGGAGCTATTGCTGGCGCCATAGCGACTCGAGATGGGCGACGTGCCCTCTCGGAAGGACAGAGATTGTTCTAGACAGGAGCCTATTCGGGTTTGCCGAACAGGTGAGTCTTTGCAGGTGCTTTGCTTTTCGCTCTTCTCGCTTCCTTTGCTGCCCAAATGCACGGGTAGCTGTGCTGTCTTCCGAGAGGTGAATGGGTGCGTGGTGCGGGGTCCAGTCGAGGCTCCCCAGAAGGTTTGCTGAGCGAGTAGAACTGACTTCGAACAGAGATAGGAAAGTGCGTGTGACAACGAGCGACGACGAAAGAGAATGAACCAGACGCAGCAGAACACCCAGTGAAAGGCTCTGACAGAATGAGAGGTGAGAGGGAAGTGAGAAAGTGGTGAGAGTGTCCTGAATGACGGTGCTGGCGGTGGTGCGAGTCCAGAAAAGTGCAGATCCCAGCCACCAGTGAGCGTCATGGGCCGGACCGCGGTGCCCCACTAAAAAGCTCCAGGCGGCACCCCGGCACCCAATCGGCTCGCAGTTCACACTTGTAGGCTTGCCACGGCCCTTAAAATGCTGGTGGTTGGAGTTTGACCATTGAAATCTCATTCCTTGCTCACAAATTGACAATTTCGTCACCAACCAGCATAAGCCCAATCTGCTTCATTCAACATGTCTGCTGCGCCGTAGGGAGGGGAGGTGGGCTGACACTCGAGAAATGTGCTCCCACAACATGCCATCTGTCGCGCTGGCACCTGCCGTTCAACAACGTCCCTGCAAGGTCGCGTGGACTAACACGGCTCCCTGCTCAAGGACCACCAATCTACCTGTACAGGAAGCAATCCTACGCCGGCATGTACTCCGTAACCACACAGGATCATCAATGCAGTCCTTAAAAGTCGTCGGGGTCGCCCAAATCCCATTTCCTTGTTGTCAATTTGCGTTGCTTCTTGACAGGGGCGGGCTGTTCGTGGATGTTCAACGCCGACACTCGGGTCGCGCTCGAACTCCTCAATGACAGCTTTCGCGGCGACACATCGCATACATTGAGATCGTCCTCGCTCTTCTTTGCCTTGATCGTCGCGTCACTGTCTCGTGCCGAGGCCCGTAGTGAAGCCAGGAACGGGTTCGTTGCAATGTTGATGTTGGCAGTTTCCTGCAGAACCAGCCCTTTGACGGGCGACTTGGATCCAGCACCTCCTCGGGACTTCTTTGTTGGACTCTTATGCTGCACCTCTTGCTCAAGTGCTCGTAGCTTGGCTCGGAGGCACTCGTTTTCGTGTTCTAGCTGCTCCAGCTGTCCAGTGGCGGTGGCATCCTCGTAAATGGTCAAATTGGCCGTTTTCTCCATAAGCTCGAGTTTGCCGTCCATGAACTCCTCGCTTTTCATCCTCTCTTGCTCCCACGCTGTCCTCCATCTCTCTTTCTCCTCGTCTAGCCGCTCCTCCATCTCTCTCCAGCATTCCTCGCGGATCTCTTGCTCCATCACCTGTGCCTTCTCCGTCGCTGCCTGCAGCTTCAATTCGGCTTCGGTGCGCCTGATTTCTTCCTCGGCGAGCCTGACAACTAGCAGATCGCATTCTTCTGCCAGCCTTGCGGCTTCGTGAGTGGCCTGTTCCAATTCTTTGGCAGCAAAGTAAGGATTGACTGCGTCGTGAGGAGTCGTGCGGCCACTGGGCAACGCTTTGCCTTGACCTCCACCGGCTAATATTGTGCTGGTCACACTGGGTACCCTGGGTACCGTCACCTCTCTTGCCATGGCCGAGTATCGTAGAATCTGGCTTGTTGCATTGAAGTCTCCTTGAGGATCCGCTGTCACGACCATGACGCCCCTCTGTGGTTGTCGATATGCCGAACCGTGGTTAGCAGACGGGAAAGAGTTCGAAAATAATAGCTCTGTAAGTTTGCACTGTCGGAACGGCACAATGGGCTTGCTGCCTTCTTGCTGGCAGTCGTTCATGACTTGCAGACACTGACCCAGATACATCAGGCTTTCGTTGATCTTCCCGGCTTCGGCCAGAGTTGAGCCTGTAGTTTTGGCATTTCGAGCACGCTCAGAGCCTGCGAGATCGCAGATGGTCATAGTCCCACCAGTCCACAAAGATGAATGCGCCATCACGTATCCACTGTACTGTGGCCTGTTTCGCTTCTTGACTTCGACGCAGAAGAAGCCATGGCTTCTGGAGCTCACACTGTTGCTGCCAGTCCCTGCCACTCTTCTTTCCGTCAGGCCGGTTTCGAGGACCATCATGGCTTCATCATAGCTCCCACACACAATTTTGCGAAGACCGGCCACGACTTTGACATCCGGAGACATCTCGGTATTTTTGAACAACAGTGGGCGACGCATCAATCCTTTCTGTAACGCTGCTCCTTGTCTGGTTGCTGTCATGGGGGCATTCGGCGACGAAGGGTTCGAGAGGAGGTCAAAGATACGGTCGTTATACACCTCGTACATTGAGACGAGAACCACATATTCGGCTTGCTGATCGATGTCGGCGGCAAACGATGTTACATCAGGTTGTTGTGGGAACGTTGACGGTCGAGGTAGGGGTGGTCTTCGGGTAGAATGACCAATCGATTCCTTAACAAGCATGAGTTTAGCAGGCGACATTTTCAAATTTCTTAAGCGGCTCATGAGAGGGAGTTTGGATGGAGGCTGCCATGGCTCCTTCTCGAACGAAGGGTCTTGCCCGGCCACACAAGACAGTATCCGTACGGTAGACGGATTACTGCCCGCGAAGTGATTCGAGACCAATGTCACCGAAGGACGTGCCGTCCTACTTGAAGGGGAAACGGGAAATGAGCCGGGAAGTTCGTGGGTCCTATTGCCTACCATGGGGGTTTGGGCTCTTGACATAGGCGTCTGAGCTCGAGACAATCTCGCTCGATCGCCATCTCCGTACATCGATTCGAGGAAGGTCGTGGCGGACAAGATCTGGGCTTCTGAGGGATCAGATGCCTGAAGAGAGGACAGAAGGGCAGTATCCGTAGGCAGGTCTGGATGGTGAGGCCGTCGAATGTGCTCTCCAATCGATCTGAAGAGGACATCAAGTGTCATCTGCGTCAGTCCTCGTTCGGACTTTGATCCGAGGATTGTATGGCTCTGTCTCGCTCGTCAGCCACTGCTGGAGGCACATTTGGTGGCATATACCTTTCCGCTCCCCGTGACCCCCAACGTCGCGACTAGACCATCTCTTCCCGTCTGAAGCAAGCTCTTTATTGTGTCTGCTGCACCAGTCTCATCGAATATGTCGAGCTGTCTAGCCTCCTCCCGAAATATCTTCGTAAATCCAAATCTTTCGATCGCTCGCTTTCTCGAATCATTTGGGGGCTGCAGAGTAATATGCGTGGAAAAAGACCCCGTTTTGGCATCGGTGTGCTCAATCGGCGAGCTCGGGGGTTCGACAATGAGCCATGGTTCTGTCGCTTGCCGGGGTAAAGCTGGCTGAATCGGAGGCCTCAAGCGAAGGTAGACTTGGAATAGCGAAGTCTGCGGCGCCATCTTGTTGGAGTTATCCATGGTATAAAGGCAGGAGGATTCCAGCCCAAGATAATTGAGTTTTGGAGAGGTCAACTTAACGGTCAACGCAAGGCTGGCAGTGCTGTGGAATAAAGTTGGAAGTGAATCCAATTCTCTCGGGGTTTCGTGGTCTTTGTTGTTGGCAGCCTAAAACGGGAAGGGCGAGCTGCGATTGTTGCTACAGCAGCGGGAGCAGCACCCGCTCCGTTACGGCCACGCATATCCGACTTAGGCGCATTTACCTGACGAGGCGTGCGAGGCACCGAGGCCGAAGTGATCTTTCACTTCACATTCATCGTTGACGAAGTGTCATTAGTGTTCGTTAGGCGCTACGCGTATCGCTATACATGTGAGTATTCACATACAATAAATCTTGACAGAACGAAGGCAGATCACCCTACCCCGCGTGCCAACCTTCTGACAGTACCATTTCTATGCGATTTCTTGCGCGAGTTAGCTGCTGCATCGAGTACTTCGGGTCTGGAATGCTTCTGGGGCTGGAGAGGCAATCAGACAAAGAGGTACGGAGTATCGAGGCACAGGTGCAAAGTGGATGGCAAAAAACTGCGATGCTTGGTCACCAGTCAGTGCCACGGGTGCTACCGTGGACGATGATTGCGTCAGCCAAGGCCCGACTCGGACCCAAAAGAGCCGAAACCACAGCGAGTGACAAAGAAAGCTGTCAGCGGCTTGGAGGTTCGCACTGCCCCGCCTCCACAATAGGTGCCACCACAGGCGCAGATAGTAGCCGGTTACTGCGAGTTCATGCGTCTGATCTGCACGGTGGACGACTCGGCTCGCTCTTGGGCTCAGCGACGGCTGACCACGAGTCACCCCAGCAAATAGGATGAGCGAAGGCCGAAGCGCGAATATGACTAACCTTGTATCTCGTATTCCCAAACCTTCATTGCATCCGTGAATGGTAAACAGCTGACTTACATAATGCACTGAAGTACTCGGAGGAAGTCAATCCTGAAACGACAGCGATTTCCATGGGCTCTCCTTGAGCTGCTCATCTATATAACGTGGGCCGCCGCAGACCGGACCAGGAACCAGCACATCACCCCGACACACGTGCATAACACTTCACTTCACTAAAGCTGACTGAGAATTTCTCATTTCTATCTCATTTCTATCTCAAAGCCAACCCTCTCAGATCTCCCCCATCGTGGCACTCAGGAATATCTCCAAAATGTCTCAAAAGATCATCACTGTGTTCGGCGCGACAGGAAACCAAGGTGGGAGCACAGCCAGTGCGATTTTCAACAACTCCAACTTGGCTTCCAAGTACAAAGTCCGCGCCATCACTCGTGACCCCTCCAAGCCAGCGGCACAGGCTCTTGCAGCAAAGGGAGCAGAGCTTGCCCAAGCCGACATCAACGACGTTGAGAGCGTCAAGGCTGCTGTGGCAGGTGCCTACGGTGTTTTCGCGGTCACCAATTACTGGGAAACCCAGGACAAGAATGCCGAAATCAAGCAAGGGAAGAATGTCGTCGACGCGTGCAAGGCAGAGGGTGTGAAGCACCTCATCTGGTCAACATTACCCCACCCGGGCAAGTTAACCAATGGCGAGCTAAGCAAGATTGAGCACTTCGAGTCGAAGGCTGAGGTGGCCGAGTACGCCGAGCAGGTCAAGGGCGAGATGCTCGTGTCGTACTTTATGCCTGGCTACTTCATGTCGAACTTGACGAAACAATTCAAACCGGCCGACTCCGGGGTTCCCACGTTGAGTTTGCCCTGGAATCCCCAGACTACGTGGGTGCCTATGCTCGACATTCAAAAGGATACGGGGTTGTTTACCATGGGACTACTCGAGGCTGGGTCAGCTGCGAACGGTGTCTACGTCCAAGGTGTCAGCGAATGGCTTCACCCACAAGAATTTGTTGATCAACTCGCGACGATCAAGGGTAAGGAGATCAAATTCGAGGAGGTGCCAGCTAGTGTTGAGTCGATCGCCAAGATCGGCAACAAGGTCGCAGAGGAAATCCAGGAGAACATGCTCCTCATCCGAGACTGGAGCTACTATGGCAAGGGCGCTGAGAAGAATCAGGCCGAGAGCGACAAGTACCTGCTTCCAGGCTCGAAGAAGGTCACATGGAAGGAGTTCGCTGAGAGTAACCAGTGGCCATTCTAGACGAAGACACAGCCATACATAAGCAAGACGCAATCCCCCAAGCAGCTGCAACTATCAGAAAGTGCGCTCTGCACAGCGTGTCGTGGGTGTGTAGTAGCTTAATAAACCTCAGTTTCGAAAGCATAGAATGATATTAAGCACAGCTCAATCACCACATTGCCATTTCGCATAGTTTGTGCTTATCGCTCCCACCCCTTGTGCCTTGTTCAGTCGCCAAGGGTACAATCTTTTCAACTCTGCTCATCGTGACTTGACTGGGGTGCCCCAATGCTCGATCGACTTCCTCTCATGCACCTTGTAAATTCCATGATCCGGAACTCCACGCGCTGGCCTCTGTATATGTTTTGGGCTTAGAATACTCCGTACTTCGTACTGCGTATGTGTACGGAGTACTAGAAATGAATGGGATCGTGGCCTTCGCGAGAGATGCTCGAGGCACGCCTGCCATCTGCGCTTCCCGCCACTTCATTTGTCACCATCCACTAAACCGACGTCAACGAATCACAGTCCGCGGCTGGCCGGCATCGGATCCTATTGGTTGCTCACAAGCCAGCACCATCTCGCTTAGTTGGGCAACTCAAGCCAGCGCAGCCAGAAACGAGCTGATGCATTCATGGGGTTGGCTGCTAACAGATCATTCAATTTGAGCTCTTCCTGCCCCCTTCTGCGCTCTCTAAAAGGAAGCTTCTTGCACCCAAGATGTCAAACGTCCGGAGCTCAATCCGCCCTGGGGACGGGCTTGTCCTTTCTAGCCGCATCACAGAAAGCTTGTGCCTCAGTCCAACGGCCCATTATGGACCCCAGTGCCCACGAGACAGTAGATGACAGAGGGGAAGCCATTCATGCATCGGCATCAACACCACCACAACCTCAAACAACGCCTGCAGGGACGCATGACGGTGTACCGCAACCTTCTCAGCAGCAGTCGGATACGCATGCAGCACATCGAACAACCCAGACTGCGCCCCAGTCAGTTGAGCCTACCTTCTTCGGACAAATCGCAGGGACAGGTGAGCCCAGGCCACAAGCACTGCTCCCTTGGTCGATCCATAATGACAACTTGCAGATGGCCCCTATCAGTATGAGTCGTTGCGTTTACGCGTAACCAGGGCATACCAGACTCATACGTACCAGTATTGGTTTGTGGCCATGCTGTCGAATTCACTGCTCTTTCTCCAGATCGTCATTGCGGCCAGTCTTACTGTGTTGGGTGCATTCAACGATCGCAGAGCTCGGACTGCCACAATCTTCCTTGGTGCTTCCAACACAGTAATCGCAGGTCTCTTGACCTACTTCAAGAGCCGTAATCAACCCAACCGGGCCAGACAATTCCGCAATGATCTCGCCGCAGTTGTCGACCAGCTCGACGATACCGAGGCGAATTTCAGGAACCCTACCTGGCAGGGTGATGAGTCTGCAGAGTTGCAGAAGATCAGAGACGCCTATAAGCAGGCCCGACTCGACGCTCAAGCGAACTACCCCGACCTCTGGGTGAAGGGGACAAGTCCGTATAATCCTAATTATACGCCGCCAATCGAGACGGATCCAATAAGAGGTGTCTCGGGACTCCCATCGCAACTGCATCGTCATCGTGTGCAGAACTGGTCACCACCCGGGCCCTCAGTTCCACACCGGTCGAGAACAGGATGAGGCTTCTCGATGGAGGTGTGGAGACTGGAGGTTGCTTCCCTTGCTGCGGACCGGAACGAACTGCACAAGACCATACTGGAGTGGATCTGAGATGTATTATCACATGTATCCTACTCCCCTCCAGCTATCCACTCCGAAACGCGTTCTGCCGTCGCGTACACCACGGACTGTGGATGGCACGAGATGGCAATTGAGAAGACGTTTGCATCAACAACTCTCAACACCTTCACTCCGAAGACGCGACAATGACTGTCCACGACTCTTCCCATCAAGCAACTCCCCATCGGGTGATCCAAACTGAAACCGAAGTCCGCAATACGCCGATCAAGTTCTTCATCGGTCGCGTCCGCCACCGGATCATGGCCTTCTGGTGGGACCTCATGTGAAACGAACGACTTCGAGCCTCGGTGTCCAGATGCACAGACGCTGCTTTCCTGAGCGCTTTCCGTAATATATATCGATCCACCTCCGTGTCGAAGAGGTTCACATCAACTACCAGTGGATCCTGGACCCTCGCCGACTGCAGTGTGATTGTGTGCCTCGAGACGTGGTAGTCAACCCCCCAGCCAAAGTGCTGATATAGCTGCCATCCAAAGGGGCATCCCGGCCCGTGTACCGCTTTTCCATTGCGACGTAGAGGGTGACGATTTCCACATGTGAAGCGTTTGGTCTGAGCAACAAGTTGTTACCCTCCTGGCTTTCGGCCAAAGAGCCGAGCTTTTCCAGACTATCCAGTTCGTCAAACACGATGAAGTCCAGCGGCCACCCACCGAAATATGTTGGGTCAGTAAACAAGGGTGATCCGATGGCCAGTCCCTTCTCGGGATGTTTCAGTTTCCAGGTTATGCAAATAAGAAGGTGGTCCCTGAGTTTCTTCTCGACTTCTGGATATACGGAGATCTTCTTGATGCCGTGTTTCTCGAGCTTACCCGATCGCCTATGCCCGACAGCTTCAAGATTTGCGGTGAATGGAACAGCCCAGCCGACAGGATAACCTCCTTTCTAGCCACGAAATGCTCACCACTGGCCAAATCCACACCATTCGCCAGAGGCTGTTCATCTCCTTGCTCGAAAGTAACACGCTGCATCACGCTCTCTGGCCGCACCTCCACCCTGGTCAGATCCAGGAAATTCCCCGGCAACTGTCTTATACCGTCCACCTACACCTCCGCGGACCCTGTCAACCCATTCTGCTCTTTGCCATTTCCATCAATGAGATACTTGACACCCGCCTCCTCCCACATGTTCTGCACCGCCTCTCTCAGCGGGTACTTTCTTCCAGGCCAGAGGCTCCTAACAGGGACGATCTTGAGCGGACCATTATAGCCATGCTGGCTTTTATCCCTATTCACAACATTCTCAGCACTTACAACCATGCTCTCTACCATCTTCATAAACGGCAACAGAGCATTATAGCTCCAGGCTTCATCCCCCACAATCCTAGCCCACAAGTCGAAATCACTCCTGGAGCCATTTCGTCCATGCGCCACCGTTAATAGCAGCACTGCCGCCGAGGCCTTTCCCCATAGGGACCGTCGCACTCCTACCACCCAGGTTCCTATTAGGCGCAACGGTCAGTTGATAGCTCTGCCGCAACTCTCTTGCCAAATGCGAGGTCTGCGATGAGAGGATGTGTTCTGAGTCCACAGTCGCTGGATCGACACTGGGCTCGAGGACGAGGACTTGTTTCGTGTCGGAAGGCGGCAGGAGTCTCGAGAGCCTCGACGCCAGGGCCAAGCCGCAAATTCCGCCGCCTACAAGGATATAGTCGTAAATGTTGGAGGCAGACGACGGCGAACCCATGATGTACTCGGACGAGTTGCGATCAATCTGCAAACAGACCGGGAACTGTCTTTTCGCTCAACAGAAGAATTGTTTCGAGAGGCGGGAATCGGGCTCAGAAGCCCCATGTCTACATCCTCCGTATGTATGAGGTACTCTTTGTGAGTCGCCGGACCACCTGCCTGCGTGCTCTGCGTGTGTGCTTAGACCCTATCCTATTTTACAACCTGCTTGCACTCACGCAACGCACACACGCACACCATGCGATCTAGCGGTTGACCGCCGCCTGTACTATGTAATCATGCGGGTCGTAGAGGAGCCTGGCCCGAGCGGACATGCAATGCTCACCTCTGATGCCCACTCGAAGCCTTCTGTCCACTCTCCAGGCTGTTTGTATATCTAGGGCTCAAAACTCCGTGTCGTAAGACCAAGGATGCACGATCACTTACGGAGTACTTGTACCACAGTAGATACCTGCTTACTCCGTACTTAAATTTCACTCCACATTCCCAGACCCCCAGCAATCAGCGAGCAGGCAGCGAGAAGAGGAAAGGCCGCCGTTCAGACTGTTGAAAACCCCCGATTCAGTAGCGGGATACTGTACGGAGTACTTTTTTGGAGTCCTATCCGAAGGGGATGCGAATTGCGGGATGCCTGTACGGAGTACGAGGTACGGAGTATTGCTGAACGGGTCCGTGTGCAAATTGTCTTGGCTAATGAGGTGACCGGCTCGGAAAAGTCCTCCGTACTCCGTACTTTTGGGGTGATTTGATGCGGCTACTCACTAATAGGTTGTTGGCCGTTCTCAGTGCTGGATGCGGTTGGGTGGTTGCAGGTAGGGTCAGAGTGAGGATCAGGGGCCCGGAGCACATGAACTCGAATCGGAGGTGGGATAGGTACTCCGTATATATCGAAGGCACCACCCATAGAGTCCGGTGGGACGATACTATTAGGCGGCGGCTTCGTGCTGAGAAAAATGCGCATCGACTAGTTACTAGAGGACTGTACCCAGGTACTCCGTACGGGCTGGCTCTTTACATACACCGCTTGGGACGCGCAACTCACACGCTGTCTTCATAGGTCTACCTGTGGTACCGGGTATTGTAGAAAGCAAAACGGTAGTCGTCAGACGGGGCACTTCACTCCCGGACTGTGGATAATTAGACCAGAGCGCTGATCTGGTTGCATGGTTCCGCGGTGGGTTTGACGAAGTGACAAAATTTGCATCCGCAAAAGTTCCGCCGCGTGGTATCATTATCATACAGAATGTAACCAACTATATAGTTGACCGGGCGTCCCCAACTCCTATGTACACAACTCGCTACTGGGTCGAAGTCGAGACCGACAGCAACGGCCATCCTGTGGCGCAAATCCAAGGACGTCAATTTCGCGTGTGATGTGGCGAAAAATGCGCCGGCGCTCAAAGGAGAAAGGAAAACGTTCGTTCAGCCGCATTGACAGCAGCCTTGCTTGTTGGTCCAGAAATTCAGGCAGCTGAGAGATGTCGGTCAGCAATGCGAAGGGAGCACAGAGAGACGAGCTATGTACGGCTCGAGAGTCACTTACCCGCCACCTGTTGCCTCGAAAAGCAGACATCCGTCTCTGGACTTGTAGCTCATGCTGCACAACAAAAATGTTAGTCATTTGAGGATGGCCTTGGTAGAAGGGTGTCTTGTTGGAAGACTGGTATTGCCCATCTATCCTTTGGACCTTGTTGACGGGGCGGGCTCGGTGACGGGACAGACGGACGTACCATCCACTGGTGTTATCGCCGTAATTCAGACAGCCTTCTGCATTCTTTCCGACGACCATACACCCTGATGCGCCTTCGCCGAATGTCATACAGCCTTCCTCGACCTTTGTCTTGCGGTCTCGGTCGTCCGCTTCCCGTGAGGGCTGCTGCTGCTGCTCCCCTGGTTCCGACTGCGGTAGGGTCGTCGTCTGCTGACTCTGTCGCTGGGGCGGCGTTGCTTCTGGTGCTTGTAACGGGTCAAGGCTATGTGCGGAGGACGACCGCGAGGATGCGTCATAAGGCGGTGGAGGGTCCATGCGTGGAAACGCGTTTGGCGCGCGTCGACTGGGCGGAGAGGTGGGACTTCTGAGCTTGCCCATTGTTTGGTGGTCGCTGTGAAGGGAGGCGTTCGAGGACTCTGTCTGCCTAGATGGTGGAAGACCAGACGTCTTCGTAAGTCGAGTCTGTCCGTCTGTCAGTGTGCCGCAGGTGCTCACGATATACTGCTAATCTGAGGTTATATCGCGGAATGAAATCATAGACAGTACAGCGACTTTATAACTCATGCAATGCACCCCTACTGTAGCGTGGCAGATGGTCGAACGATGGAGCTGAATGATGGACTGCTGCCAGCGCCTGGAACCTCGCGTCATTGGCGGATGCTCCGAATACGACACAGCAATTGGCTTGTTTGACGTCTGCCTGAGGATTGGAGAAACCCGCACGGTCGGCACTAAATGAGGCTGGACGATTGTGGCTGAACCGATGAGCTCGACCATTCGCTGCATCTCATCAGTTATTGTGCAGCCTGAACGAGGTCGTGGAAAGATCCAAAACTTGGAAATCGCGATGAGATGCACATTGATCAGGCGAAAGGCGAGGTAGCTGTGCTTGATTGCTTGCTGTAAGGGCAAGCACGTGGGTGAAGAGGGTTGGTCACACGCTGTTTTCTCACGCTGCACGAGCTTGTCAAGTTGGAACTCCCGGGCACAAATGCTGTTGGAACAAGGTGAGAAGGGATTCTAGAAACAAATTCCCTGCTGCGAGTCGAAGAATATACGGAGTACGGAGTTCATGCACTGCGAATTGTTATGATGAAGAACAGACAAACACCTTCCGCTGACCCGTCTCCCAGTGCGCAAGAATAAGAGTAAATATAGCATATGACGCGATCGGAGGCCGTGCCACACGAGATTCACTATAGGCCAGGTTTAAGCTGAGCGACTTCAGTCTTCAGACGGACATCACACGCATCAGCACGCATGCTTATGTATGTACCACGATACCGATGGCGGAGTACGGAGTACTTCCACACATCATGCCACAAGACAAGTGCTACTGGGTACACACGGTATCGTCAGGTGATTGCAAGGAGAAGGGTCACTTATCGATAGAGCAATTTCGACGCCGTGTTCTAGCAGGGCGCACGGGCCAGGGGGAAAAGACGCTTCGCGCGTGGCAATTGGGCGACGGGGCTCTGGCCACCGGGGCGTGATTTGGGCCTTGCTGTTAAACTTGCCGTTGGAGGCTCGGCGTGGTTGCCCCTGATGCTTGTTGGGTGTTGGATGATGGGTGGGCACAGCCGAGAAGCGCAGGTTTGACAGTGACAGCCCGGCTTGAAAACAGCGCCCGTCCCCTCCAACAGCATCTCCTCTCCACCAACCGCTCAGCTGTTACTGTCCCCTCGACACCGTTTGTACCGAGTTGCATCGGCGACATCCACACTCGTTTTGATTCTTTCTCACCGACGCTTTTCTCATCCTCGATTGAGTCCGCGATCCATCTCTTCGCCGTATTCAGACGCGCAGACAAGGGATTCTGACCTCGGGAGTTGCCACATCTCTGAGGTTCCGGCTGGGCCTGGGTCACAACAATGGGCCTCAACAATCACTACCGTTCAGTTTCGACGAACGATGAAGCCTTTCCGCTCGCCGAGAAAGGCCTAAAGAGAGCCGGCTGGGGCAAGCAGTCCGTTTTCCTGTCCATTGCGACGGGTACCCTGTTCATCGCCATTGTGGCCGCCGTCCTCTCCATGATCTCCTCCGTCTTCGTTTCTCACGACACCTCCTCCCAAGCAGTCGCCAGCTCGACCGCCAGTGCCGCCGCCGTTGTCGCGAGCACGGCTCTTACCTCAGCGACCCCCATTGCGACTCCTATCGTCGACGACGAATCATTGAAGACCGTCGAGGACTCCCAAACATCCGAGGCTCCAATCCAGGACTGCGGAAATACCCCCGATCAAGCAAGAGCAAATGGCTGCATCTTTGATGTGATGATGCAACTCTGGACTCCTGCCGCCTGTTTCGACGAGGTTTTGTCAAATCGATTCCTCGAAGTCGGCAACTGGACCTGGTATGCTGATCCCGGCGCCACTCGTATTTACACGCTGGAGGAAATGAGAAAGGGCGAACATGACGCGGTCTACGTTGCGCAGGACTATCACGTCACCCACTGCATTTACGCGTGGGAAAAGCTGGTCCGTGCCATGAGAAACCAGGAACCTCTCATCACCGAACTCATCTCCTACGACCATGTCATCCACTGCCGGCACAAGACTCTCCAAAGACAAGACGGAGGCGCCTCAATTCGTGGCGTCCGCGCACCAACCGGGTGGACACAATGTGCCCCGTACGACACATGGAAGAACCACCTGCCTCCCAACGAGCACTCTTCAGTTGACTAAAGAATCGGAGCGTTCCCTCCCTGCGCGTTGTGAGGAGTTGGGAGTTGGGCAACTGAGCAGGAGTATCTGTTTTACCAATGATAGCAGGAAGTTCTCAGATCTTAATAAATGAAGACAACGGCCTTTTTGGGCTCCTGAAAAGGTGGCGCAGTGCGAAGACAACCTGTCAGCGGGCGGCGGTTTACCAGAGCACCTTGAACCGGTGGTTCTATCCCTGCGACTTCGCTTCTATTCCTACCACCTAGCAATGGGTTCCACCGATACCGACAAGCGAGGAAAAACTCTCATGCGAAGCAGAGCAAGGGAAAGAGATCAAGACTCGATGGTCGCTGGAGCTGGGGAGGCCGACATGCGGACACAAGAAAACAGAGTCGCGCGAAGTCTTGGTTAGTTGACGAGACCGGAACCCAAGCAATCTCTCGCAGTTTTGTCGATAGAACTCCGTACACTGAATGGTATATGTCACAAGTTCTCCCTCGGACGATATATCGTACGTGAGCAGCTTCAAGCCCCTTGCACAACCATTGCTTCCTTGTCACAGCGAGCGTCCCAGTAGATAGCGAAGACCGTGTCCCTTTTATACCAGCTCTACTTGGCTCTGCACGCAACTACGACCGTGTTTTCAGATGTTGCCCAATTACTCTCCTTCACAGTCTTTCGCTTTTCTGTCAACCATGTCCTGCAGCCAACAACCTCTTCCGTGTCAAACACAGCCCAGCATCAACTGGACAAGAACAGACGAGCTGCTTGACGTGACGAGTTGCCCGTCCGACGATCCGACTGCCTACCACCTTTCAAAGCCCGCACATATATGTATATCATTGATATCAACGTCTTAGGGATGAGGTAATGTCCTACATTGCACTGATGGGTTGGGTACGTAGTGAGTGCGGCGGTCACAAAGGGTGTGTCGTTTCATTCGGACACTCATTTTCCGGGGAATTCCAATGGTGTTGGTGGTCACTTTGTAGAGTGTCCCTGCGAGCAACCCATCACATTGAATGTGGTTCCATGGGATTGGGGCAGTCGCATACATTCCGGGCGATGCTACTGCTGCTCCTGCTGCTGCCGCTGCTACTGCTGCCGCTGCCGCCGCTGCTCGATGATGTCCGTTTCCGAGCAAGTCTGAAACCGAGTTCATGTGAGTGTACCGAGTACCTCTCAGGCCCTTCCAAACCATCCCTGCCCTTATGGATCCTTTGCCTGCCGCTCTCTCTGAAGACAACGGGACGCGACGGTACTACTATCGGTCCTTGTGCCTACAGTATTGTGCGTGTTACCATGTCCCGTTTTGCCACACTTGGGTAGCGTCGCAGTAGCAGTTACTAATTTAAATGCCCACCCGCCCGTGCCAACGAGCAGCCACCGTCTACCGAGTACGCTCATGATGGCCCGAGACAGGCAGTCAGACCTGCTCCCGGCGACATCACCGTGGCGGGCATTTCGTGGGCACGGCCTCGCCTTAACTGTGTGCCAGTCCTCGCTTTACCCGTCTTCGCGCCGAAAGTGGGCGTCACATTGGCCGCAACTAGCTCATCATCCCCTCTAGGGTATGTACAGTCTCAGCTCGTCGGACTCGTGTCCGCATGCATGTGCAAGGTCAGGAAGGGACCAGGAGGATTGTCAACCCTGGATCGACTCGACTCGACTCGACTAGGAACTTCGGCGGCAGCAACTCAGGCTCCTCATATCTATATATACAAGCCGAATGTCCAGTCCAGCTTTGTCGAACCAGACGCTTGCGGGAGATGGTGCCTCCTCCCCTTTTTTGTCTCGAGAGACTCAACGCGGAGGACGAATATTGCGCAGTGCGGGAACCCGTCAATCCCCTTCCCTTATTCAAATTAGACGAAATCGACGAGGTTCAATATGCATCAGAGACGTGAATCACCGGTCTACTCTCCCATGCTCCAGATCCTCCTTTCTTCTAGTAGCATGGCATGATAATTATTTCAGCCTCGCCCAGCATTTTCAGATCATATCCAAGATCCACGAGCTCTGTCCACCCGCGCCGTTCAGGCTCACTCCTGCCATGTTCCTGCTCAACGCCTCAGCCGGCTTCTGTCCTATCCAAACAGCTTCACTTCGATCCAAACCTTCTTGAATATCCCAACACTCGGACCCGGCAGCATAGATGACACGCCCGTGCAGATACTTCTCCCTCATACCCCTTTCATGGCCTTTCTCGTACCAGATGCCTCCTCCGTTTGTGATCCCACCTCCGTCTGAACTATCATGCCCGATCATATCCGGTGTGGTAGAGTTCGTTGCAACCACTCCCACCACGACGCGAGCCACATCCTCTGGTCTGTCGGGCGGCAGTTGTACAGACATGCTCCGGCCTCCGGCTTGCGCAACGGCCCGCGGAATCATCACATTGGTGACGACCGCGTTGATTCGGACGCCATCTCGCTCCGGATCGGGATCGAACCCCGTCCGCAGGCTACGGACTAGCCCTAGTATCGAATGCTGCGTCATTTGATAAATCGGCAGTTGCGGAGTCTCCTTAAAGGCCGAGGTGGATGTGATGAAAGTCAAGCTTCGGTCGTTGGTCCCAGGTGACGTGGGTACTTCGGCCGGCGGCGTCGAATATGGGTTGACGAACTTTTTGTTATTCTTTGCCTTCGGTGAGTACTTTAGATATGCCATCGCAATGCGAGCGAAGCGGACACTGGCGGTGAGGATGTCTCCTAGACCGCCGGGCTCTGTCGCAACCTCATCATAGGCCATCTTGGCTGTTTTATTGATTCCTGGGCGATCTTCGAACCAACCCTTCTCCCCACCACCGACTGTACTAGCCTGACCACCATCCTCGCCAACACCGAATATAGCGTGGTCGACGCGACCGTACATGGTCACTGCGAGCCTGAAAAGCTCAAGCATATCGGAATATCTGGTCAGATCGCACTTGTTGAAATGGACCACGTGGGGAGGACCCAGTGAAGAGATGAATTTGCGGGCTTGGTCCGGGTTTGTATCCCCAAAAAGAACGCGGCATCCGGCGGCATGAAAATGACGTATCATGGCCTGGCCGACCTGGCTGGCACCATGCGTGAGGACGATGACTTTGCCATGGAAGGACTCTTTCGGCAGGGCTGGCGGGGTGAAGCGACAGGGATTGGAGGTGAAGACTTGAGGGACGGAGGAAAGGGATTGAGATTTCTTGGTCCGCTGAGCGCTGAACGGGTTCACTGGTGCAGGCGTCGAAGATGTGCCCTGTTTGGGGGACGCCGGCGAGATTGCTACGGACGGAGGAGCGGGTTGAGTTGGTGTCGAAGGTGGAACAGCCGCCGATGGTGTTTTAGGTGAGCCTATCGGGCTGGTTGTTTGGACGATTGACGGCACAGAATTCACCATGGTCGTAGTCCCTGCGAGTTCCGGAGGAGGAGCTTGAGATATAGACACGCGTTTCTTCTTTTTCAGGACCGGGGCCGGGACATCTTGTTTGGGTGGCTCTGCTGGAGGAGGTTGTTCCTTCGCTTTGACTGCTTGTAAATCTGCTTCAAGTTCAAAGGTATGGGGAGTCTTGGTGACAGTCTTCCTTCGACGAGTTGGTTTCGCCTCTTCGTTGCCATTGTCACCATTTGTGCCGGGGACTTCTAATTGCTGAGCGGGAGCTGGAGATGTCTCATAAAACGTTTCGTTTTCGTCCCGGGTAGCGGTAGACATGATACTCCGGATGGGCGAAGCGGTGTCGGGAGTCCTCGAAGTCTTGGAGACCTGCCGCGAGATCGCTTCACCATTCGTGGTCGAAGAGGCTTCACTAGCCCACGGATTGGGAGACACCGAGTCGCTGGACTGGGAAGTCACGTCGAGCTGAGAAGCCGCCTCGAGCTCGCCTCCAGATCCCGTCTTTTTCGACTTCTTCCGCAGAGTGTCCTTCATCCTGGAAGACGCACACTACCGACAAGACATCGGTCCCATCTTGAATTGGATGGAAGAAAGGGGTGTGGCTTGATAAGACGGCACGACAAGTTGAGTAGCAAGTGGAAGTGAAACTGGATTGTGGGGTTTCAACGGCGGCAATTGATGCCGACGGCAGTGACGCCGCTGGTTGCGAGGCAAGGAACGAGTCAAGTACGTACTTTCGGAAGGAAGCAACTGAGGCGGCCAAGAAGTCACATTGAATTGAATTTCAGTCGATCGGTCAGTTTACAGTCCTTACATGATCAACGCTGACAGAGCAGCGACAGAGAGCACATGTTGTTGTTGTCTATGTGCGTTCATCGTGTTCTAGACTTTTGCCTATCGTGGCGGCCAAAGAGGCTAAATCTCGACCATGGGGGTTTGATACAGTAATGGTTGAGAACGCGCTGAGAAGGGAGCGGAAGAAGTCTTCATCAGACGCCCCGATTTGCTCGTTTGCATTGCGCATTTAGCGCCCACGTTGGCTTTGTGCTCGGATGTACGACATGGCATCTTCGTCGTGCGATTGACACCCTCCACGTGGGCAGCACAAGACTCGGTCCCTCCAGCAGACAAGTGACGTACATCTCCGCCGAAAAGCGGAAACCACTGTCATATCGCCAATGAGACGGGCGGCATTCTTTTTGGAATTTCAGTCTTGTCGTTTTCTTGGGAACTTCGTGTCTGAGAGAGTCATTGCCCTTACATCAGACCGAGGGGGCGTATCAGGACACATACTAAGGGTATATTCCCGCTGCTGACTTAGCAAAAATCTAGGCTACGGTCACCCAACGGTCATTCTGCGGTTCCTGTTTGAGTTACCATATCGATATTACCTGCATTCTGACAAAGGTGGATCGCCTGGACCTTTTGATATATAAGCAAGGGGACCGCTACGCTCGGCCCTCGTAGCCATTTTTGTGAGAGCGACCAGCCTTGGTCAACCAAACGGTTGAGTATAACTACCTAGGGTGACCTTGAATGTGGTGGAAAGGGAGTAGAGACGACAACACTAGAGATCATCAACATGGGTGAAGACACACAACCCTCCCCGCGTGCTCCCTCTTCCTCCTTCCGCCCAACCTACACTCGCGAACAACTCGCCACCTATGTCTCGAAGCACATCGCCCCGTCGCCATCCTATACGCTCGAAACCCTCGAGGCTGAGATCCAAGCCGATCCACTTGCAGCCCTTGGAACTCTCCAGCTCCGCCAAATGGCATTCAATTCTTGGGGCAACCTTGCGCTACATTACTCCTGGCACCGTACCATAACCTTGGACTCTGATGCGCTGTATCACAAGATTGTAGAGAGAGGGCTAGGAGGGTATTGTATGGAGAACAACGCGTTCTTCTCAACCGTCTTGAGAAGTCTGGGGTATCAGCTTTATGTCACTGGGGCGAGAGTTAGCCACTCCCTGGACGGAGATAAGGACGACCCAGGGTTCGCGGGGTGGCAGCACGAAGTCATCATCGTGACCATCAACGGTCAGAAGTACTTGGTCGACGTCGGTTTCGGCTCTACCTCGCCTCTCCATCCCATTCCGCTAGACCACACGTCAAACAAGGTCTACAACTCCGTCCCTGGTGCCGAAATCCGTCTGCTATACCGCCCGATAGCGTCTAGTAAGTCGAGCGCACCGCTCTCCGGCTTCGACAGTCAATGGCTAACAAAGCTCCAGACACGGATCAATCACAACGACTCTGGGTTCTCGAATCCCGTAACAAATCGCACCCTCAGTGGCAAGGCTGTTACTGCTTCGACACCCTTGAATGGCTCCCCGCCGACTTTGAGATAATAAACTATCGCACCTCACAAGACCCTGCTTCCTGGTTCACCCACCGTCTCGTCTTGGTGAGGATCCTCGTTGACGAGGAAACGAGAACGAAAGCCACGGGGACGGTGATCCTGGGTGGCGAGAAGATCGAGCGGAGGCTAGGAGAGGCGCCGAAGGAGGTCGTAATGGAGGCGAAGAGTGAAAGCGAGAGGGTGGAGGGGCTGAAGACTTGGTTCGGCGTAGTCTTGAATCCGGACGAGGTGAGAGGCATCAGGGGCACAGCGACAGAGATTAGAAAGCCGCCTACTGTATGATTATCTGGAGGTCAATGAACGATATACTGTACGTATGGCATTCCGGTTTTGATTCTCATGCGTGACTTTATCGTGTTCATCCTCATGAGACGGACCACTCAAGGTTCCAGTCGAGTCCGAAGGGCAAGGTGGCCGAAACAATCAGAGGTATTTCGGCACCCGCTGAACGATGTGATGAGTGCATAGGTATAGTTGGGAAGAATTCGCGCTAGGATGGTAAAGAACGGCCTGCCGGACCGAGGTAAAGTAGTGCAGACTATACCAACACGGTATGTAAGTATTGCTGGGAGACTGACGGGACGACGACAACGCAGCATAGGGTGCGAAAGAACTCCCGTGGCGATCATGTCTGGCTGGACGACCATGGTACCCCCGAGAGAAGGGAAGACGCAAACGAGTCGCGACCTTGACTCTTTCACATACACAGTAGTGTACCATGCGAGTTCGAAGCCGTCTCTCACTTACTCTGGACTGTCCGCGTACAGTACCTGGTTTCCAAGTTCTCGCAGCTGCTCTGTTCACCCCTGATGTCTCTCGCATTTGTCAGTAAGGGTGTGTGGCCCCCTCATTGCAGCGCTTGTATCTTTGCGCGGCTATGCGGCCACAGGCATTTCAATGCAGGTGCTGCGCAAGGTTTGTTTATGGATTGTCAATGCCATGCTCGTGTGACAAAGGAGGCGTAGAACGAATCAAGCCTGGGCCAACAAAGCAGAGAGATCGTGCCCAATTCTTCGGGCATTTAGCCTTCGTTGTAGGTAGGCTTTGGTCGGAGCCAGCGACGATGTATGAATTGAGGTTCTCATTTCATTGGCGACTGGGTCTGCCCGGTAAGGCAGTGAGTTGTATTTGTGCCGTGTCGGCGCTGTGGCGTGTTCAACCCTATGCCGTTGCAAGGAACTCGGGATCAACCTGTATACGTCGTATGAGTACGGAGTATCCCCCTGACGTCTTCAACGGCAATTGGAGCATGTGGATGGACCCAGTGAGGCAGTGCTTGGTGGGGGTACTCGTGATTGTATGCCACACGGAAGACGGAGTAGTCCCTCCGTTTACTCGTATGCGACAAAGTGAATGAGACTGGGTGGCATGGCCGTACGGCAACCAGCTAATATCCCCTTTGCGCTGGGTCCCACAACAGTCACGCAGTGTCGAATTGTGATATCGTGCGACATGTATCGTACGAAGATCTGGCTAGTAGGGGGCAAGGCAGACTGC
This sequence comes from Cladophialophora carrionii CBS 160.54, assembly GCF_000365165.1. Lineage (NCBI taxonomy): Eukaryota > Fungi > Ascomycota > Eurotiomycetes > Chaetothyriales > Herpotrichiellaceae > Cladophialophora > Cladophialophora carrionii. Next base: position 98,731 of record NW_008481827.1, on the reverse strand, counting down.
TCTCGGAGGTTCCTAATTCGGGAGCCGAGACGTACTGTGTACAAATGAAATGAGAATTGGCCTCAATCACACGCCGTCTGCGGAGACTGACAACATGATCGTGCTCTCGTCCCGTTCTCATTGTGGTAATCGTCTTGTTTCTTGGGTGAGATGACCACTTCAGCATATGAAGTGCCGTGCTCGGTTATGTCGGGACTGGGTATCTGCCGAAGCAGGATGAAGTAAGAATCCCCGAATGCATGTCGTCCAATATTGTAGAATGTCGAAGGATGCTGAGCTGGAGCTGGAGCTGGAGCTGGAGGAGATTCTGGGCACGACTGCAAGGGTCTCTGGAGATGGGCCTACGGTATTGCCTGCCTGTGGGCCGATATGTAGCCTGGAATAGCCGTAGCGAGAACTTGTACGATCGTTGTGCAAGACGCCTTTCAGGCGGTTCTGAGAGGATATCACCATATGCCAAACACTGCCGATCCGATGCTTCGCTTTTGGGCCGGTCATGAATGTTGGCCAGTCCAGAGATCGTGGCGTGTATCGCTCAAGAGCACGTTCTAGGAGGATTATTTCCATTTACCTTAGGGCAAGCTGTCTGAGATTCTCCGTAGCCCGCGACGCGGCAAAACCACGAGTGCTAATGTTTATTCTGGCAATATGATCCCCTATTTTGCATTCGAATAGCGGAATGACCCACGGCGGCTCGATCCTGGCATCTCCCCGTGTTTGTAGACAGTCATTCCTATCAGCTTTAGCAAGAAGAAGTTTGGAAGAGTTCGATTTGAATTTTGATCCTACTTTTAGTACCCTCTATAATGTTAGCTCGGAGGGGGGATCGGTACGAATACGCCAGCGTGATAGAACCAAACTTTATCGATGACGTCGAACGAGAGGTGAACGACGAGAAGCGAACCAACGTGTCGATTTGAGGAGCCAATAGAGTTCCACCTGTGGAAGACGAGCTTCAACCTTAGCGAAGCGAAGGAAATGTGCGAGGTAGGGTAGCTCAGCGGCTGGGTAACTGAGTCGGTTGATATTTTTGGTATCCGCTCGAGTCTCAGTCACGAGACAATACGATCTCATGGTGACTAGCTGCTAATGGAAATAATCTGGAAGGTCTCTCCCGGTATCAATCTAGCATCTCAGTCGTCCAGAGCAGACGAGGTTTCTTCGGGATCCGCCATGACGTGCCAAATCAACCGATCGTATGGAGTACGAGGTAGAAAGCAGAAGTTTTGAAGGAGAGGTGTAGGTCATGTGCGCCAGGCACGGCTCGGATGGTAGGTGGCGTTCAGGAAGCGGCGGCATTGTGGTATGGATCCGTCCGGGAATTGGGCAGATCTTTGTTCCAGAGCAACGGCAATTGCTCCTGTATCGCAGGACCCGTAAATCACAAACCGCAGCAAATGGAGCGGCTCTGCATGGCAATTGGGATAGGGAAAACATCTCGCTCGGATATTACTCAAGCCTCGAAGGATTCCGCGCCAAGGCAAGGCTCACTCGTAGCTGGCAGTGTCACGGCTACTCGTACAGCGATGAGTGGGGGCAGCCGACAAGTACCTGCCTTCTCTCAGAGTGGCAAACTTTATGGCAAAGGGAACGAAACTCAGGGCCAACGAACTGTACGGTACAGCTCTTGGTCTGACAGTCCGACAGCAGCATAGTCGACAAACAGCAGTGGTGTGTGATTGCGCGTCCAACCCAGAGCGATAACGGTCTCGAGGGCCAGGCCGGGAGTATTCTGCATGCTAAGCTTTCTTACCGAGGAAGCGTGTGGGGTGTACTCACCAGGGATGCCCCCCCAGGGAGGTTCGTGACCGCAGAGTGGTGACGCCCCGGTCGGATATGCGGCAGGCAGAGAACCGCGGAGAGGGTGCCGCCTCAGGGAGACATGGACGAGGAGCAGCTTGGGAGCGAATCACCGAAAACCCAAGGCAGACTGGCAAGAACGGAGCCGTAATGGACTGGGTGCCAAGGTGGAGAAAGCGTCGAAGTCGGATTGGCATGATGTTTGCACTGCCTCGTCTGATGTTGCTTTGAGAGGTCGAGAGAATGTTGCAGGAGAGTCGCCTGATGAAGGATGATGGATCAATGCTGACTCGGCCATTCGAATGGGACGATCCTTGTTCCTTTGATCTCCTTCATGCAGCAGAGACTGAAGGACGCTATTCCGTGGTCGTCTCGCATGCGAATACGACATTGTCAACGGCTCTGGTCGCTTTCCAGGCGCGCTCAGTGACTCTACCGCCACGAACATGGCCACTGTGACAGCGTTCGGGGTCGAAAAGGCCGTGCCCATCTAAGCTAGAGCAGCGGTAGGCTGACTTCAGTACCTCGAGTGCGGGCGGTGTCGTGATAGACAGATATCTTCGAGCCCCGTGACAGAAGATTGAGGGATCTGATCGCCAGAGGAAGGGTAGCCCATGTGCCCACGCTTCCAGAAATAGCGTTGCTTCAGGATTGGTTTTAGGCGGCGGGGCAGTTAAAGTTCTTAACTAACTAGTGACTGGGCTGCCCGCGGGAGTGGGTATTCCACACCTATGGTGCAGGCGCATGGCCCAAGGCCATCGCCCAATCACACAGCCGAGCGCAAGTCTGACGGCTCGTTCTCCTCTCACGCTTCACTCACTTCTCCGCCTCCAGCAGTCCTTACATAAATCAACCCGCGTTCCATGACGACTTCGATCTCTTGACTTGTTGCCACGCGCCTCTTGCAATTGTTATTCTGTTTGTCGCATCCTCCGGCACGCGAGCAGAAAATATATCGCACCATCGCAACCACTGCCTCTCCTGCCATCTTGACTCTGGAATCAACTGCAGCCCATCCTGTCTTCCACCCGCCCCCTGGTTTCCGAATCGCAACCGTCGACAATGGACTCTCCTCGCGAATCTGGCCTCGAGAGTGGCAAGAGCATCAATGCCCCGCCCGTCGGTTTCCGACCCCAGAACGGTGGCTTGATTAAAGTGCAGCCGCCTCGACGCGAGGACTTGCAACCATCCTATGCGCAGACGCTCCAAGGCGACGAGGAGCAGAATCATGGCTGGTACGGGTCTATGAGTATGTACATCACGACGTGCACTTCGGGCGAAAAAGCTAACATCGGGTACAGTCAATACACTGGGCAGCTGCGTCGGCTTCCTGGGTGCCATTCCTTGCTGTATCATCTGCCCCAACCCCTACAAGCCGGTCTCCCAAGGAAACGTCGGTCTCGTGACCAAGTTCGGTCGCTTTTCGCGTGCTGTCGATCCTGGCCTGGTCAAGGTCAACCCGCTCTCCGAGCGACTCATTCAGGTCGATGTCAAGATCCAGATCGTGGAGGTTCCGCGTCAAGTTTGCATGACCAAAGACAATGTCACTCTGAACCTGACGTCTGTCATCTACTATCACATCACATCGCCCCACAAGGCGGCTTTCGGTATTTCAAATATCCGTCAGGCTTTGGTTGAGCGCACGCAGACCACGCTCCGCCACGTTGTTGGCGCTCGTGTCCTTCAAGACGTGATTGAGCGTCGTGAAGAGATCGCGCAGTCGATCGGAGAGATCATCGAAGAGGTCGCCGCAGGTTGGGGTGTTCAGGTCGAGTCCATGCTCATCAAAGACATCATTTTCAGCAACGATCTCCAAGACTCGCTCTCGATGGCTGCCCAATCCAAGAGAATTGGTGAATCCAAGGTCATTGCTGCACGCGCCGAGGTTGAGTCGGCCAAACTCATGAGACAAGCTGCCGATATCTTAAGCTCGGCTCCTGCCATGCAAATCAGGTACCTCGAAGCCATGCAAGCCATGGCCAAGACGGCGAACAGCAAAGTCATCTTCTTGCCTGCTGCTAACCAGACCATGCCGACTGATATGAGTGCAACATTCTCAAGTCAGAACAACGGAGGCGAAGCTAGTGGCTACAACTCGAAGCAAAACACCGGCAATGCTTTCAACATGGATAGTGGCGATGGCTTCCAACAGGCCATGAATGCCCGAGTCATCGAGAATATCTGAACCATACCGGCCATGTTATGAGCTGGGTGGTGGAACAAAGAGAAACAGGTTGCGCTGGGCATTCGAGATGAATTCGCCGCCAGTCACTGCTCGCTGGAAAAGCAGAATGCTTGGTGGTGCGTTATGTTTTCGGCCGGGAGAATTGACGTCTTCTTTTTGAGATACCCCTTGAGTATCAACAGCATTCGCTTTATTTTCTGTATCAATATTGAGTTCTCCTGCCCCGCAGATTTTGTCTGAAGCTGAGCCAGAAATTAATGACTGGAATGAACAAGGATATGTTTGCCTCGATAATGTCCTTACGCACGGCTGCGTCGTATGTTCGTCATCGGTCATGCTCCAAACAGGTAACGCAACGGAGTACGGACGAACCCAGCAGCAGGCGGCTGACGCATGGCGCGCTGCTTGGGTAAAGTCCGAGAATGATCTTGGTGAAACGAGATGCCTTGACCCGTCCGGCGGAACTTAGTGTGATTCGAATGGATTTGACCGCTCTTTGCGCTATGATTTCCTTCCTGTAGCCGTTACGGAAACCGGAAAAATCGCAGATCCGGCAAAGATGGATCATTTAGTCCGAGTTCAGCCGGGACGCTTTGGACAGATTCTCTCCTATTTGAGATGCCCAAGGTGCCGACTCCGTTTACACCTGGAATGGCCACCTAAAAAGGCCAATCAGCAATATCTCCAGGGACTGGCCAAGGCTATGAGAGTACGCGCCGATTCTGCTCCTCGGAGTATCCGCTTCAAGGCAACAATGTAGCTCATCAAAGGAGGAGCAACCTGCTGCTTTCATCCCAAAGCCGCTCTAAAGCCGACATGTATGCGGGAAGGACATTGCATGGAGATATGGCTTCCGCCGTGGCCGGCAGAGACGCGCAAGGGAGGTGACTATTTAATCAAGCATTGACCTCCATGTATCCAAGACCAGCAGCAAGCCGAATCATCATCGTCTACAAGGCGCGACATCGCGCCCGCCCTTCCATTTCACGTGGGAAAAGCACAATTCGAATTTAATTACCGTTCGACCAACTCCAGCAGGATGGCTACATTCACGGGCAAGACTACTGGCGCCGACGTCGTCAGAGAATCCAGCGACAGAGTCAAAGGCAAAACAAGTCAGTGTTCATGCGCTGCCCATGTGAAAACGCTTCGGGATTGACATAGAGAGCAGTTGTCGTTACAGGCGCCAGTGAGAAGGGTCTGGGAGGCGAGACAGCAGTCGCACTTGCTTATGGCCACCCCGAGCATCTGATTCTTCTCGCTCGATCCCAGGTTCGCGTGGAGTCGATCATTGCCCGCATCAAAGAGATCGACTCATCCATCAGAGTAGACTTTGTGCCTGTCTCTCTTGACGACTTCGATTCCGTGCGCGCCGCAGCCGCCACGATCAACGGCAAGATCTCCAAGCTCGACATTCTCATTAACAATGCCGGAATTATGGCCGTTCAAGAATATACAACCAACAAGAACGGAATTGAGATTCAGTTTGCAACCAACCATCTGGGCCACTTCTTATTCACCAAGCTCCTCTTTCCCAAGATTCTGGCGGCCGGTTCGGGGTCCAGGATCGTTAACCTGACGAGTCTTGGTCACAAGATTGGACCCATGCGACTCGATGACTATAACTTCTCGGATGGGGAAGAGTACGACCCGTGGTCCGGGTACGGCCAGTCTAAGACCGCCAATATCCTCTTTTCGCTCTATCTGGCTGATAGGCTGCGTGATCGCGGTATTCAGAGCTACGGCGTCCACCCTGGCAACATCTACGAGACCCAACTAGGGACCCATCTTACCGATATCAATGCTGCATTTGCTGCGATTGAAGACGCCGCGCAAAAAAACACGGGCAAACACTTTCCAATCGAAGGTGAAGCCCGGAAAAGCATGGCTGAGGGCATTGCTACGACGCTTGTGGCAGCCCTGGATCCCAGGATTGAGCCGCAGAGTGGAATGTACATGGCAGACTGTCAGCCTCAGAAGACCTATGAATACGCAGAAAGTCTCGAGAACGCTGAGATGCTGTGGAAATTAAGCGAGGAACTGGTTGGTGAGAAGTTCGACATCTGACGCTGCTGGAAGATAGAGAATTCACCAACGTAGCATATCACCAATCGTTGTACCTCTTCCTGCCTGCCTGGCTGTAAAGCTTGTGACATATGAAGACCGGTTGCATGAAAATCTAGGTCCTGGCCTCAAGAGTGGAGTTCAGAGCGTGCTCTCTCGCCATTCGCACTTCACCCTCACCATACTCTCATCTCATCTCACTCTCATCCTGATCATTCGACCTGAAGCCTGTGACGTAAGGCCTTGGCGAGATTCGTTCTTCTGCTCCATTGGGCTTTCAAGTCGGTCTATTCATCGACTCGCCGCCTTCCGCAGAGCCTCCTACCTGATCACTAAGTGGCCATATATGCTTGCCGCATGGTTAGACTGTCCCGGACGCGGAGAATAGGCTGGGGGCTTGCCAGGCTGACCGTAAGGGCTTATGTGGGGTCGGTTATCAAACGTGCCACTGCCGACGCTGATGGGGTATTTCCGATGGAGAGCCTGTCGCGGGGCTCGTGCAACAACTCTCACCATTTGCCATCGAAAAGCAACTAGTCCGTAGTTGTCGTGGCCCTCCAATCAGAGGAAAGCTGAATACCGCTCTCTCGGCTCCTACGAGGTCTCCCCAGACCAGGCGGATCGAGAAGGTGGTACAATTGGACGAGCGGACAAAACGCGGGCTTGATATCACATGGCGGCGCGCCGAGCGTTCTCGATCTGGAGGGAAATCGTCGGCATTGCCTGTAATGAGCACCATTGGGCGGGGAACGACGCCTATAGATATGGGCTGGCGATGGGCTCATCCCTGCGACAACTCCTCCTCTTCTGACGTCTGCTCTCTGTCACAGTGTTAGAATAGGATTCACGAGGTTAGGCCAGTCAAGATGAAGGTCGTCGACACTTCGTCGTCGACAGAGAAAACCTCACTTGTCGCACAAATTGTCGCCTTCGTGACCAGCAATTTTCTACTTGTCGCTGTCCTTGCGCTCGTCGGCAGATGTCTGTACAAGAAATATGCTTCGCCTCTGAGAAACGTGCCCGGCCCTTGGCTTGCCTCGGTATCTCGATTATGGAAAGGTACCAGATCTTCCTCTCTGTTCTTGCCGGGTCCTGCTGACAATCGATCTCCAGTGTGGAGTACATACAACGGGCACACCGAGCTCGACCACATAGCTCTGCACAAGAAATATGGTAAGTCCGGATTGGTAAATCATGGTAGACCAGGTCATTCTCACACGGAAAAAGGACCCGTCGTTCGGACAGCACCAAATGAAGTATCCTTCGGCACCTGTAACGCCGCCAAGGACATCTTTGCTGTGGGCAAAGGCTTCCACAAGACCATGTTCTACAGCGTCTTCCCACCAAAGGTAGATACCACCTCGAGCCGCAGGTCGCCACGTTGCGACGAAAGCTTCATTAGCGGAAGCTGACTTGTCCGGACAGCACGCACCTGATATTTTCACCGAAGTCCGAGAGTGGAAGCACGCACAGATGAAACGCTACGCGGTTGTGCCATACAGTCTGCCTCAGATGCAGAAGCGTTCCGAGCCAATTGAAAGCATGATCAAGCTGCTGATGGAGCACCTCGAGAAGTATGCCACGGACAACAAACGGGTGTGCAACTTGGGGAATTTGTTGCATTATTTCGCCTTCGACGTACGCACCCCCTTTCCCCCCGTTTCTGTTCGGTTAGCTGATGCCGCTGTTAGGTGCTTGGTGAAGTCGCATTCTCCCGTCAATTTGGGTTTCTCGAGCAAGAGATTGATGTTGAAGGTTCGATAAAGAACATTGACGATGTGCAGTGGTACGACGGCATCGTCGGCCACATCGCCGAGTACGATATCCTCCTTCGAAACAACCCAATCCGACAATACTTGCCCAAGAAGTTTCAGATGCAGCCCACCACCATGACCAAAATTGCTGTCGCTGAGCTGGAGAAACGGAAGCAGAAGGACGGCAGTTTTGATTCCCATGGCATTGATCTTCTGGCAGAGCTGTTGAGGGCTCATGAGGGAAACGCCGAAAAGTTCTCGATCAATGACGTGTTCAGTATCGCTCATGGCGCAGTGTGAGTGCTGTCGAATTTGGCCATTGGGATGTTACGCTGACCGCCATTGCAGCTTCGCGGGGTCCGACTCGACCGCTTCGACAATGCAATCGTTCTTCTACCTCGTCTTGAATGCTCCCAAAGTGTATGCCAAGCTCACAAAAGAGATTAATGAAGCCCAAGAAGTCGGCAAGCTCTCCGAGATCGTCACCTACGCCGAAGCCCAGGCTCTGCCTTATTTCCAAGCCTGTCTGAAAGAAGCCATGCGGGTACGCCCGGCGGTCGGGTTGGGCATCTACCGCAAGACACCTCCTGAAGGCGTCGAGATTGACGGAAAATACTACCCCGGTGGTATCGAGGTTGCGGTGAATGGATGGGTCCTTCACCGCGATGCTGCCATTTTTGGAGACGATGTCGAGGAGTACAGGCCGGAGCGGTGGTTCGAGAGAGATGCGAAATTGATGGGTTCACATTTGTATCAGGTAAGTTTCTCACTCTACTATCTGGGTCCTGCGACACATTGCTAACTCTTAACTTGCGTACAGTTTGGAGGCGGTTCCCATCTCTGCATCGGCCGCAACCTTGCCTTGTTCGAGATGAACAAGACCCTCATCCAGATTCTCCGAGAATACGATGTGACGCTTGTGCATCCAGGTCGACCGTTGCAATATCATTCGACATTCTTCGTGGTTCAGGAAGGGCTGGAGGTCTATCTGCGCAAGAGGAGCGACAAGGCTCAATAGATGGTTGCTGCTGTAGTGTTCTGCTCGGAAATGAATGTCGGCGGGGGCAGATTTTTGTGGAGACTAGGCCGCACACGAGGTGGCAATTCAGAGATTAGTCTTAAGCAGGAATCGGTGGTGGATTTCGACAGATCTTGTTGCGCGTCGATATACGGAGTACCAATTTTGGAAAGTGATTCATCCTTAATTATTGCTGGGAAGCAGCCCGAGTGTACAGCCTCGTCTCGGCTTACCTGCCTAGATAACCCCTGAAAACTCCCCGCCGCAGCCTTGTGCCGCAGGTGTGAGTGTTATTGTTTCGCCCACCGCTAATCCCCCACTCCCGACTGTTCATCCTCGCGATCAGTCGACTTGATCACGCTGACGTCGTGCCGGACCGATGAGACCGCTCGAGGTCTCCGATCATGTCGTGCTGAAACAAGATCTCAGCCTCTATGGCTTCGTACAACGCACCAACAACGACTCATACGATCCAATCGAGGACGACTTGATCATCGCGCATGCTGAGGTCCCACCTGATATCTTGAACGACTTCCTTATCAGTGGTGTGCCGCCGACAGGCTATGTGTTCGTGCAGTTCGCTAACCCAGCGGCTGGGAGCTCTCTCCTGCACCAGGATGATCTCGTTTTGCTCAGTCGCTCGTACCGGCTCGGCGACTGCGTCAGGCGAGATGGAAGTCCTCTGACAGGCGCAGTTATCGATGTGCAAGAATCCTACATCCTCGCTCCAGTATTCGCAAATATCACAGCGAATGCTCTACCACTGCCACCATACCCAAAGTGTACATCGGAGTGCCCCTCGAATTTCCCTCCGTATTTCTCTCACCCAAATCCTCACACGCTCCTTTACGATATACCGGCGCGAGAAATCCAGAGAGCCCAGGATGTGGCACGGGACGACTACATCATCTCTCGAAGCTGGGTCGGATTAGTCGACGAGGTGGAATATGCTGTTGTCATCTTGCTCCAAGATGGAGCCATAGTAGCAATAACCGGGCCTTACGGTCTACACATCCCTGTACCGGACTATGGCAAACCGCTCGTAGCTCTGCCGGAACCTGATGGATTCAAGCGACCCGACGTCCTCGGGGCTACACAAGAATGGGCACGACTCCTACCAATCGGCCAGGCTCGCCCCGGCGAGTTCGTGATCATTGATCGCCATCAATTACGGAACGGGAGGTGGATTTCTGGATCATATGACCCTACGGTTCCCGCACAGGGCGTGGTTCTCGATTCTCGAGCATGTGATGTTTCGGTCGACTGGGTGTCCAGCAGTAATGTCTGGGACGACCGACCAGTCTCAGAAAGGTTGCCCAAGGACGATATCCAGGTCTACGAGAACATCAGGACTTTTCGTGACACTGCCAGCCTACGTCAGAAGAAGGATATAACGGTGTACGATCCCGGAAAGATGCCGGTGAGGAACAAAAGCGCGGCTCAGCAGCAAGGGGATATTCGGGACGATCACTCCACGCACAAAGAAGTGTCAGCGGCCCATGACGTTTATTCGGGACAAGAGCTCGGGATCGGGATGCGTGTCAAGTTCAGAGACACCTCCGCTGCTGCAGTCAAATATCAAGCCATTAACGGAGTCTCGCATGGCAAATTTATTCGGATCCCTACGCACCTATCTCACGGCTGGGATATCAACGAGTTCGAAATCGTCTATATACAACAGCATGCGACCGTCTTGTGGCAGGATGGCACTACCACTACCACTAACTCAACTTCCCTGACAGGGTTTGCCCTCTTTGAGGCCGAAATGGCACCCACGGATATTGTCCTGAAGCGAGAAGGCATGCGGCAGAGACCAGTCAATCACAAAGGAAAGGCGAACGGTGGGACAAGAGATTTTAATGAGATGATCTTTTTTGAGCGTCCTCATGACCTCCTTCCAGCTAGCGTGGGTGTCGTTCAGTCAGTCGATCCTACTGAAAGAGTCGCTCGTGTCCGCTGGTACAAAGAGCCTCGAGTTGAACTACGAGCTTCTGGACAAGTCCTCAGTACGGATTCACGGTTCGGGCCAATAGGAGATGTTATCGAAGATGTCTCACTCTACGAGATCATGTCGTTTCCTTCGTTACTAAGACAAAGAAGCGACATGTGTGTGATATCAAGTCCAGGGGAGGCTAAGGCCGAACGAAACAAGCGACAGATAACAGCAACTGCAGACAACGAGAACCCTGCCGACGAGGCCGCCGATCAGTCGAAGACCAGCGAAAGCACATCGCGCCAGCGACAACATGCTCGTCCTCCGTCCACGACTCCGAGATCAACTAGCAGAGATGGCTCGTGGAAAGAGGTCGATTGGGTCGGCCAAATTATTGCAATAAACCTTGATGGTTCGATCACAGTCCGCTTGGGAGCCTTGCAACAGTGTCGAGATGTGTCAGTTGACGCCGACTCTATCCTAGCAACCATTGACGACCGTGGGCATCTAGAAGAGATGCCAGGCAGCATGATGGACCTTGATTCTTGGATGGACAGCTTATCAGAATGGTCTGAGCAGAGCCCCGAACCTATTTCCGAAACAGTCGAGTACGAGGGCGGCCAACGTCTTGATAACGACAGCGGAGACGAAAATTGGGTATCTGACCAGGATGAAATCTTCGAAGATGCTGAAGAAGAACTGCCGGACACGGATGGAGATGTGGAAATGTCAGAGGATAAACCAAAGCAATCCGGCACGCCCTCTGCCAAACCAGAGCGATCGCTCCTTCAACTGCAAACGATGCTTGATTCCAATCCCCCGCCTCAGTTTCTCGTCCTTGACTGCGAGCCTCCCACAGACCAATTCGGCCTTCATTCAGCCCCGACTGCGCAGGCTTCCCTGAAGCGAATTGCCAAAGAGCACAAGATTCTGGCTACGTCACTGCCTGAAAATGAGATATATGTTCGCACCTACGAGGCCCGACTGGATCTCCTGCGGTGCCTGATTATTGGACCTAAAGACACGCCATATGAGAATGCACCCTTCTTAATCGACCTCTACCTGCCGGAGAGATTTCCGGACGAACCTCCAACTGCTCACTTCCACAGTTGGACGAGTGGCTTAGGTCGCATCAACCCGAACCTGTATGAGGAGGGGAAGATCTGTCTGAGCTTACTGGGGACGTGGTCGGGAAAGAATGAAAGCGAGAAATGGAGCGACAAGGCCACGATCCTCCAACTTCTGGTGTCACTGCAAGGACTGGTCTTCGTAAAGAAGCCCTTTTACAATGAAGCAGGGTTCGAGGGGTATGAGAATGACAGGGCATACACAAGGGAATCCGAACAATACAGCGAGAAGGCTTTTGTGATGGCGCGAGGCTTTGTCAAGTATGCATTGCTCCGTCCTCCCGGTGGCATGGAAGACGTGCTCGCCTGGCTGTATCTGTCCCACGACCCGTCTCGGCCGTCGAGGAGCTTGCTCGGCACAATCATCGAGAGGGGCAAGTCACTGTTGGAAAAGTCTGAACAGGCACGATCGGCACAAGACGATTCGCTCCTCGACGCGGCAGGAGAGAAAGACGACGCCACAAAGGTCTTTCTGAAGCCACTGAGCCGCGGTGCCAGCGTCATGCTACGACGATCGATCGGTGAACTGCAGGCTCAGCTGGATCAGCTGGCATCCGGAGATGCGCGCCAAAGGGGTGAAGCAGGCGCATAGAGCTGCACGATGCGTTACGATTTTGATTCTCCAGCATTAGCGAGGCTTGGGGGCAGATCTCGGGGTGCTACTCCGTACGAAATACGATTCGGGATCGCGTCCTTTCCAACGGCGTCCTGTAGATGCTGGTCATTAGACGCCTAATTCTAGTCCAGCCTGGCACTGTTCCAGATCATTCGGGACATGAAGAGCGCGGAACTGGTCGGGACTTGGTAGCTCCTTCAGTTAGTAGAATATTTTTATCATACCGAGCGGAGCTTCTAGGACCTGGTCGTGGTTGTTGAGGTCAGATGTGCCCCGACTGACTGACTGACTGACCGATCACCAGGGGATTCTTTGCGCCGAGCTCGCCCCTCGATTCATCTGAGCCACGAACTGCATGGAAGTTCTGACCCTTGGTCATCGCCGCGCTCATACTCACTGTGTCCATGATCGCGATGATCAATCGGATTGGTCTTTTCTCTTTGTTCTGTCCCCTACCCAGTAGGTCGCGCTTGTTTCGGACACAGAGACGAGACCACCGAAAGGGGAAAGATGAGCACTTTGAACGGGTTGCGCATATGTACTCCGTATGTTGTACTCCGTATGTTTTTTGTCGCACACAGGTCTTCCTGACGTGACGAAGACGAGGGTTTCCCGGGGCGTTAGCGTTACAGCATCGCCATCTCTTCAACTGCCCTAATCTTCGCGAATCGTGATATTTGGAAGACAGGGCGGCACCGCGATTTGTTCAATCTCCCATCCCCACCCGCATCGTCCCACCCGTATCGCGAATCGCGGAGGCGTGGATCATGGCAGAGGCCGCAAACACGGCAGAAGAGGCAGTTTGGCGGGGCCTCAAATATCCGCCTTTTCGGGGTCCTCGCCTTTAGCTTCGAGCTGTTTCTCGTCCTCGGTCAACTGCTTCACCAACAGATCCTCGCGTCTCAAGGCATCTTCGTCGATATCCGTCCATCCGACTTCCCGCAAAATCGTCCCCGTTAGATGCATGTACTTCAAATGTCCTGCGACCTGCTCACTCAGATCGTAGTTCTCCACGCCGTACACGCCCTCGATGTCCTGTAGGCCGGCAATACTCAGCTGCGCAGAAGTGGTGCGGTACAGAAAGGCGAGGATGTAATCCTGCTTGCTGTACACATTGATCAACCGTCCCGAGACGACACTGCGCATGGCTCTCCACTGCTCCACGTCACTCGGCACGGGCGCGCCCATAAGCACGACGTTGTCAACCACTCCGAAGGCGCCCCGCTTCGCCAGCGTCAAAAGACACGAATAGACGACCCTCGCCCCTAGACTCTGTCCCACCAAGCTCACCGGCCGTTCTCCTTGGACCTTGTTGATCAGCGCGTCGGCGAGCACCTCTCCGGCCTTGACGGCCAGGTTCTTCGCGTTCCCAAACGGCGAATCCACGACTTTGATGGCCTTGCGGATCGCGAGGGGCGCGAGCAATGCCGCCCACACCGCCGCGAAGATGGTGCGTTTGATGATCTCCCGCCGGATTTGACTCCACGCTTGGCTGACGACGAAATCCTTCAGCGCGGAGCCCAGGGTGAGCAGGGCGGCGAGTTCCCACCTGAGTGCGAAAGGTTCGCCGCCTTGGCCCAGGACGCGCCACGGCAGGGTGACTTGTTCCTCGTCGCTGAGCCAGCCTGTGACGCCGACGGTGATGCGCAGCCGGCGTCGCTGCTTCTGCACGTCTTCTGGATCATCCTCGCTCCCTCGGATGGGTAGGAAGGCGAAATCATCGATTTCCTTGGCGTATCGCTCCATACTTCTGGATGTCATGCGGGCACCGTACGCTCCGAACAGTCCCCCAACCAGCACGGAACTGCCCGCCAACGCGCCTAGGTATCCTGCCGCCGCGGTCGCGCCCAAGCCTAAACCGCCCATCAGGGTGCCTACTCCAGCCGCGAGTAATGGGGCTGCCAGGCCACCAGTGATGCCGATCAAGGCTGCACCTGCCACGCCCGCAACACCGATCTTCCACTTCCTCGCCGTCGAGGACTTCTCCTGTGCTTTGGCCGTGGATTCCGACGCGTCCATCTTTGCTGCTGCGGTCAACAGGCCAAATGCCGTGTCTTTCTCCATTTTCGTGAGTTCGGCGGCCGAGACGCCAAGGGAGATGGACAGGCGGATCATGAGCGTGCGGGAGTGCGCGCGGTAGGATTCGAGGGATAGAAGCAGGAGAAGGAGGGCATTGACGATTGTGCTTCGCTCTCCCGAGCTGAGCGACGCCAATGACGTCTGGATCGGCGGGAAGACCTTGGAGAGTCGCATATCGACTTCCCGTTCGCGGTCGGTCGGTTGGAACTGCTGTCTTGACGACTCGGCCGCGAGCTTCCGGGCGGCATCCGGATTTCTGGGCTGTGCGGCGTGGTTGTTTTCAGGGTCGCGTGAGTTGACGACTTCCCCGACCCGGAGGATCACAGACTCCGCCCAGGCATCGAAGAACGCGAGGGCTGCTTGTTTCAGGGCTTTGGATTCAGGTGTTGGCGCGGTGAGCAGGGCGTCCGGTTCGGATTCGGATTCAGGTTCGGGCCCAATTTCTGATTGAAGCGAGTTGTCTTCTTCACCTGGTCTGCGTGCTGGTTGTTGTGCGAGTACCTTTGCGTCTTTCTCGGATAAAGTCAGCTCCGACATCTCCTTTACCGGTTCCCCTCCTTCGTCTGGAGGTACCATCTGAGGCTGAGCTTCATTCTTCGCTTTCTCGACCGGTCGCCGCTCATCAAACACCCGGACCAGACTTCTCCTCATCTCCTCCGTAGTCTGCGAGATTAGCACCGTCAGTTCTGCTCGCTGCTCGCGGCCGAGGATGGTCGCGAGTGACTGGTCATCTTCCACCCCTGTCTGGCGCTGCTGATGGTTTGTCCCACTGCCACTGCTGGATCGTTGGGAGATGGTGTCGTTGACGCGGTTTCGGAGGGAAGAGAAAGCAGGCATTCTAAAAGCGGTCTCCTGGGACGACCACGAAAAGGTCAGACGGCTGTATGTTCTCGGTCGTGACTTTGCCTTGAGATGGTGACGTGGGAGTAAGGCAGAACAGAGACCGTGGTGACAGTGAAGAAACATCCAGGTCCCATCTGTAAGCTGACGTCATGTGGTGCTCATCTTCTTTCGCATGAACATGTGAAGATATTCATTAATCCATCATTGTACTTGACAGTGTGGCCATATTCAACTTTGCCAGCTCAGATACCGGCTGTGGCTTGGTACCGCACTGTGGCCAGTCCAGGTACATTTTACAGTAGTTGACCACATAATGGCGCTGGAGACACTCCGGCCAGGCTGCTACCTAAATTCGAGAAGCTCGTAATTAATCAGTATTCAGGTGGCTCTTCTCCGCTACCGTTGAATGAACAGACGCTGCCGGATCGTCGACCGTCACTGCCACCACTTCAGCCCACAGTCTCCGTCGTCCAAACCGTTTACTCCTCCTCGCTAACCTCACTCTCGTCATCTTGTACGTTGCTATTCGTCATGCCAATCCCCAGCCCGACACCGGTACTCTGATTCCCGTTTTCTTCCTCCAGCGCCGCCTCCAATGCCGCTTCAAGTAGGTCTTCATCGTCCTCGTCGTACGTGTTGGCTGGGGCGGGCGGGGTTGGTGGCGTCTGGTGGGCCTCCTGAGACGGCTGACGGCCTCCGGCCTGTTCATGGTCGTCTGGTTCGTCCCTCGACACCTCGCCTCGTCGAGGGGCACTGCTCTGTTCTCTCGGGCTACCCAGCTTGAATTCCTCCACGTCGTCGTCTTCATCTTCCTCGGAAGCGGCTTCGATATCTTTCATCCGAACATCTCCATCCCTCTCTCGGCCGTAGCCACGAGCTGACTCCTCCACCACCGGCGGCCTGGAGATGGGTCTACTTGTCGGTCTGAAGTTGGAACTCAATCCGCCGATCGGCGTGCCCGTGTGACTCCTGAACGCTTCCGGATCGACTCTTCCGCGTCTACGAGATCGTTCATCCTCCGGGGGTGGACTGCCCATGTCAATTTCGAGGTCGCCGTCATCGTCGTTAATAATGATATGTGGTGAACTGCCAATGTTGGCCGAGATATTGCGAGTATGCCCTTTCGCGCCGAGTGGTCTAGAAGGTTTCGAGGCTGTAGGCTTTGATGCCGAGACAGCTGGCTTCGCGACGTTGATGGTCTCGTTCTCGGAATCGTCCGAGTCGGAGATGGTGGCTTTGCTGAGTGGTTGATCTTTCTTTGTGCTATCTCGCTTCACGGTCGGTTTCGTCGCGGCTTTGATACTCCGTGACCCTGTCGTTTCGACCTTGGATTTTCGCTGTTCTGTAGGTTTTGATGTGGTATTCGTCTGTGACGGCCGGAATTGCGGTGTTGTGGGCAAGAAGCGATTTCCGCCTGGGACGGGCGTGGATGTTCCGCTCAATGGTGTCCGGCTTCCTGGCATGGGCGTGTGAGCTCCTGGAGCTTGCGTAGATTTCCCTGCATTTTCGCGCGCTTCGGCTAGGAAATGACGGAAATCGTAGGGATTGGATGCATCGGGAGTCTCATCGTCGGCTGAAGTGCCCGAATGCCCGTTCGCTTGTGGCTCTTTCTTGCTCGTTTGCTGATCCTTGTGGAGTTGTGGTAGATCTCGAGCAGCGTCCCTGGGCATGCCGGGTCCAGCTTTGAGATTCATATCCAAAGTCGCAGAGATAGCTTCAAGGACAAAGGCAGATTTGGATTCATCGAAAATGAGCATCAAAGGTCTTGTCCCTTCCTCAGATGTCCCAGATTGGTCATGAGTCGCTATGCTCACATATTGGTAATTCCCGGAGCTGTTGTTCGATACATCAAGATGCCATCGATCTCCCGACCTCCTCAACTTACTCTCGCGGCCATCTAGAAAACCAGATTTCGGTTGCCAGTTATAGCGGATGTTCACAAAGGCGTCCTTGGATTTAGTGTCCTGATCCAAGCTGTCTCCCAGGATAATAGGGTACTCGCCCTCTTGTCGAGGATCGAATAAGCCAACAGGCCTGCTCGGACGTATCGCAGGAGATGCCATTGCCTTTTACCAAGGTGCTTGATTTGAATAAAGGTATATAATGAAAGTAAGACAAAGCCACACTTGAGGGGAAGCGGGTCCAATGGTTTGTGATGAATGACCAATTCCAGTGACACCAAACGAGTGACAAACGTAGGCCCAATGGCACTATGAGCCAGATGTCAAGAATAGCTTTGGTACATATTGAAGGCTGGGGCCGATGACAATGAGGATGAATCGAGAACAAAGAGGACCTGGTTACGGCACAGTTCCAGGCCCGGATCTTCTTCGGCTGATTGCCCCGTGATCCCGCGTTATTGTGGGTGTCCACTGGCGCCCACATCGCCCGCCAACACCCACTAGCGCCCACCAGCGCACTTGTTGTCCAATACTGCAAGGGAATGCTGATACTCGGGTGACTGGCCTCGTTTGCGACGTCCGTTCAAGGGCAGTTACAACCGCTGCAAACTACATCTTCGCTTCTGTTGGAACGTTGAAGGATAGAGCAGTGATCAGTCTTTGGCAACAAGTGTATTGCTCGCCCACTTCGACCGCTCAAATGGTCAAACTGGACATCCCTCGCCCGCAATGGGCAATACCTCATAGTGATAACACACAGTCGAAGGCAAAACTCACAGTCAATGGCAACACTACGCCATCAACGGCCAAGCTATATACGTTGCAAGCCTCAGAATCCAAAGCTGTCTAACAGACTATTCGCGCTCGGCTCCACAAATTGCGTGGGAGGCGGCTTCTTCTTCTCTGCCTGCACCACCATTTGCGGGCTCTCCTCTCTACCCTCCTCTTCTTCCTCTTTCTCTAGGTCATAAAATGTCTGTCTTCTCCGAAGGGGTTGGTTCGGTGGCGAACGGTTGTTTGTTACGGGTGTCTCGGTGCTCTCTGTAATGAACTTCCAGCCGCGGACCAGGGCCAAAGCAAGCACGTCGCACCCCATAAGCTGGTATTGCCTCACACACCTCATGACGAAAGACCACTCGTCTTTCGTAGTGACGACCTTGTCTCCCCATGCGTTTTGTTTAACAAGTTGAGTGCGGAATGCGGTGTAAAGTAAACTTAGTAGAGGGTCATTCACTGCGTAGCTCGTCGAGTCGAGCGTCTCATGCCCTTCGGTCCTGTTGAGTAGGAGTCTACCGACGACGTTTTGAACAGGGTGTACGATGACTCGAGCTGCGAGATCTTTCCGGTCAAGGATAGTGGAGTATGCCCAGCTTGCAATCCACCGTCCTTGCTCGCTCTCTACCGCAAGCGGGAGAATTGCTTGTTCGACCAACCGCGTCAGCGCCACTGACTGCTTGTCGCTTTCATATACTCGCGCAATGGCAATCGCAAGCTGCAGATCCTTCAATTGGTGCGTACAGACATTCACTGCGTCCCAGAGACTGTCGCCGAGCAGGAAAAAGGCGGCTGCATATTGGAAGCGTCGCTTGCTTAGCAATGCGTACGCATTCTTTAAGGCGGAGGCTTTCCATCTAGGTTCGCTGAAGTTGTTGGCCAGCAGTTTCATGGTGTTCTCTTTCTCTCGAATTCCGATCGACATCCTCCAGAGACCAAGCAGCACGGTCTTTTTGTGCAGTGCAAGATAATACAGCGAACAGTCAATGGGATTGCGGTCCTCGCCCTTGGTGAACTCTGTGCGACCGATGGTTTCCATTTGCTGTCGAATAGCATCATTGTCTGTAAGCCAGCAGAACAAGCCAGACTTTCGCGCGGCTTCCCATGTGAGTTTGCCGCCGTAGTGTTGAATGACCGAATCGACAAGAACTTCTTGGGAGGTGCTCAGTGATGCGAATGCAATGGCGCTCCACGGCACACCTTCGTCGCTCGATGAGTAAAGTGCTTGCAAATAGCGCTGACCGTGACAGTCAACTGATTGCTCCTGCTTCTCTAACTCTGAAGTCACCGCGATCTGCTTGATCAGTAGCGACTGCTCATCCTGAGTGAGTTGCCAGAGCCGGTATTTCTGGAGGGCTTCCTGTAGTGCTTCCGCAGAAGATGAAAGTGGTTCTGGTTCACCATGGCCGTTGACATCACCGTTGATGCTATAGTATGAATTTTCGTTAGGCGCACCAGATCCATGCCGTGGCACAATGTGCTCAATGGGCAGATCAAGGAAGCTCGGTAGCTCATCGCCCTCACTGAAGAATTTCAGCTTTCTGTTCAGGCGGTTCAAGACATTCTTGGTTGCCTTTAGTCCACTGAGAGCCGTCAGTAACAAGATGAAGGTCGGGTGAAAGACCGGCATGAGTGTATTGAGCATTGCCATGATCGCAAACGTCTCATCGGTTTTGACCTTCTGGCGCACATCCCGCAAGGCTTTCGCATTTTCGTTGTGGTGGCTGATTGCGTATCCCTCGAAAACGAAGAATTGGATGCCGCTACCAACAACAAGGTCGCCACTTTTCAGCCAGCAGAGGTCCCCAATCGAGTGGGTAGTGTAGTCTCTGATCCTGATATGCCGAAGATCAACCCAAGCCGAGCCATGTGCTGGATAAGTGTACCTGATCTGCCCCAGGATCACGATATGATAGTCAAAGCAGATGGCCAGCAGAGCAGACCCTTGTGGCGAGACTGCCCACGCGAACGTCTTGATAGTATCACTTCCATCGAGCTCATATTCATACTCACGAGACCCTGTTCTGGCGTCCCAAATTGTCAGACTGGTGCTGTTTCTGTTTACCACGACAATCTTGCCATATCCGCTGGCACTAATGACTCTAGGGTGTAGGATGTTGGTGGCAATAAGTCCGGCAGATATCAGGTGTGGCTTGGTAGAATCCGGCTGTTCTTGCGACTTGACCATCTCCAGTGTACCGCCCTTTGCAAGCACAGCAGCATAACCGAGGGCACTCGACTGCGCCGGCACGCCGGGACGGAGGTCGGTACTCATATTGTCACAGATCGAGACCAAGGAATCGTATCGATTCTGGGCGTGCAGCTTCACGTGACCCAGGGAACGTATAACCTCATGGTACCCGTTGGCCGCCGTTGGATCGTTGGCTGGGAGTAAAAACTCCCAGGCTTCCATGCTGTGATCCGGATAGTAGCCAATAATGACGCGACTGGTCAAAGCCCGTGAGCTTGCAATACGGCTCTGCGTGATGCGGTCCGGGAGTCGATCTGCTTCGAGTTCCCTAACAGCAAGTCTCCTAGCTTTTGCTTCGCGAATATCCCACAATTCCAGACCACCGGTGCTCAGGATGGCTGCATATCTACCGCGGGAAAGGATGACTACATCCTTGATGTCAACTCCCACGTTGAATGTGCTCCGTCGAAGCAGCGGGGCACTAGACAGATCTCCCCCATGCTGCCAGACACTGGCGAAGCCTCCATCAGCTGTCGACATGACAACGTTGGCGGCAACATTGCGAACAAGCCTCTCAATAGGAGCACCAGCTCCTGCTAGAGAAGTTATTAGTCGCGCGCGATGGTGTCGGTTCGCAGTGTCGAAGAGATGGGTGACCTGGCTGTCGTACCAATCAATATCGCCTGCGAATGAGTGCAGAAGAATTGACAAGGACGACGGCGTCGCGCCATCGGCAAAGATACAGAACTGAACGTAGTCGTGTAGAGGATCACTCAGCTGTGGCACCGAGATACTCATGCCATCCACATGGGAGATGTGAAATACAGAGGGAGGTATCTTATTCTTGTAGCCAGCGTTTTCCAGTCCCCAAATAGACATGTGGCCCAGCCCGTCGAGGACAATGCAGATCTCGGGGCTCCGGTTGGCGATTTCAATAAGATGCTCGAGAGCATGATCGGCAACCCTACCAATAGAGCTTTGTACAGCCTTCTCGGTCGCGCTGGAGAAGTCCCGACTGTCTATGATGAACGAATAGCGTCGTGCGCTCATCGAGTTGGCACTGAGTCTCCGCGGCTGTATCGAAGCGCTCATGTCAATGTCTCCAGCCTGCTGGAGGACAGTGAGGGCATGCTGATCGGAGGCGGTCCATGCTCGGACATGGTTGTCGGAACAGAAGGTGTAGAGTAGGTTATCCAAGTTCTGTTCCAGGTGCCATGGCTTCCGCCAGTGTAAATTCGTGACAGTTGAGGGATGTGGTAGGTATGAAACATCGAACCTCGTGCCGTCGACCTCATACGAAAGTCTCCTCCAGATCTTGACCAGTCTATCATGCTGGCCGATAGAGGCAACCAAGCTGCTGTCCGGCGAGAGGTACGCGAGCGCAGTAGGGTACGCCAGTGCTTGGTTCCATGTGATTATTGGTTCAGTCGATGGGGGAATGAACCAGAGAATCAGTCTCGACCCGCCGAGCAACAACTCTTCAGGTGAGCCCCAAGACAGAGAGGACACGACGGCGCCATCCGGATTCTTCAGCTCATGTATTTGGCTCCACCTCAACACGCCTTCCTCTCGGCCAAGGGGTCTGTAGATGTAGACGTGGCTCTTATCGCCGAGTGCGATCCGTCCGGTGGTCTCTTCGATGGTTATCGCCGTGAGTGCCTCGACTGTGTCGACATAGATAGTCTGAAGAATGGTCTGCGGACCAGTGAGGATGACGGCCGCATTGCCGGAGATGTATGCCTGGAGATTGGGTCAAAATCGTGGTGGTGGGAAGGTAAGATCGAAGAGAAGGACACTCACGACGATCCGTAGACCATCCCAATATGCAGTGCACAGAGCCTGCCGCTTCGATTGGGGTCGCCCGGGGAGGATGGCTCGCATCGAGCAGATGCAAGTGCTGGAGGTTGCAGTGCAGTGCTCAGGCTCTCATCTCACAGTCAATTCAAACAGAGTTGATCGAGCACTCACGTTCGAGTTTCGGCCCTGCAGTGCTGAATGACGCGCTCCGAGCATGACTTCTCCGCGTCGAGATAATTACCCCGAATCCGAGCCCGAATCTCAGATCAGGCTTGGGTACGTCACGCGAGGCAGCCTTCAGAAGGACACTGATCTACACTTCTCTTATTCACCTCTACGATTTCGTTGTCTTGTCCTGGAGATTCATTGAAAGGCACATTTAGAGCAGTCTGAGAACAAAACCTAAAATGGCACAAAAGACATTCATCCCGCTAGGTAGGGCGCCGCCTGGCAATATCACGAAACTGAACACAGAAAACTGACAAGCATTCTTGCCCATGTTTGACAGAGAACAACCCCGGGGTGATGACCAAACTGGCGCACCGTTTGGGGCTCTCTCCGGCTCTCTCCTTCCACGATGCTTATAGTCTGACTGATCCTGACTTGATCGCCCTCGTACCCCGGCCTGCCAGTGCTCTTTTGTTCACCTACCCTGGGTCACCGACAGCGGAAACTTATTATGCCAAAATCAATGACGCCGAGCCTGATTATGCAGGATCTGGCCCCAACGAACCCGTCATGTTCTACCATCAAGTCATCAACAACGCTTGTGGCCTCATCGGGCTTCTTCATTGCACCACCAATGGCACTGCTGCGGACTTCATCCGGGCGGGGAGTGACCTCGACAAATTGGTCAAGGATACCATCCCACTGAAACCAAAAGAGAGAGCTCAGTTCCTTCATGATTCGGACATGCTTGAGAAGGCGCATGCTGCAGCTGCCGAGTCCGGCGACAGCACAGTACCTCCTCTCGGCGAAGAGCCCGATCATGCTTTCATTGCGTTCGTTAAGGGGAAGGATGGCCACTTGTGGGAGCTGGAAGGAAGGAGGAAAGGCCCGGTAGACCTTGGTGTGCTCGGTGATGATGAAGATGCGCTGAGCGAAAAGGCATTGAGACTGGGCCCGCTGCCGTTCCTGAAGCGTGAGGAAGCCGCCGGCAGTGGTGATGTCCGGTTCAGCTGCACAGTGCTTGCCCCGACTATGGAATACTGACGAGAAGGCGCTAGCAACGAACCTTCAGTCTGCGAGAAGAAATTCCGGACTCTTGAGGTCAACCCAGCCAAGATTCGGCTCACTCTGTTTCCAACCAAGTCGCTCTTGTACGATTTTCGAGTACGTCTTGACCTCCGCGATGGGATACGACAAGAACGAGACTTCTTCCTGTCGATGCACGCCTGTGCAGGAAAACATGGCGTGAACTGTTCTGCTTTCTCTTGTCCCTTCCTTTGAAATACCAAGTGGTTTCTCATACGCGCCTCCTCCATGATAAAGGCTTCCAAGCATAATAAATGCTTCGCCTATCCGTAACTCGGCGTCGACTACGCCACGCTTCCCGTCCTTGCCAAAGTTAGGAATCTCGTCCCCCCACAAATGGCTGCCCGGGACCACTCTTGTAGCTCCATTGGCGGTTGTCGTGTCACATGCCGGGACAAACAACCCTAGCAGAATATCACGGCCTTTTTGGTATGATTCTGCGTGGCTGTGACGAGCGTGGTGATTCTTGTCGTCGCGATGCAGCCCCTGAGCAGGTGTACCAGGAGGGATATCGAAGGTAATAGAGATCGAGAGTAGCGGGTGACTTGTTGTGGTCACAGGCTTGTCACCGTACCAATGTGTTGTCTCCAATGCCAGGAAGTGCTCGCACAGCTCTTGGTAAAGCGGATCCGCGAAGAACTTCTCTCGAACAGTGGCGCTCTTTCCTATGAGGCGGGTGACCGTTCTAGTCTTTCCTTGAAGAGCTGAAGTTAATCAGTATGCTGCCCTGGCTGTGAGGAGGAGAGATTATACCGCCGACTTTGACTCCCTCCCCATGCTGCTCTAGATATGGGCGGACTTCACGACCGGCTTTCGCTAATGTGGCTTCGTTTGTGAAATCCTTGACTATAACGCAGCCGTCCGTCTCCAAGGCTTCGATAAACAAGGACAAAGGAGCCGTCCGAGAGACCCTTCTGATGTGACGTACTGGCGCGTGGTCCCCCTTGCGACTGTCGTACGCGACCCGACGTGCGTGCTGCAGGAACGAGGCCATTAGTTCGATTGTTTGGCTGTCGATGCAGGCCACCAGGGGTGCAATGATTGTTGCAACTCAGCTGTACAGACAAAATATAGACGACGGTACTCAACATATAAAGGGCGCCAACAAAGGTCTCATTGAGCTCGCCAAATAGTTTCTCCAAAACTTACCACTGCAAGGTCTCCCATGATGTACGACTAGGATTTTGTGGCGCCAAAGGGCCTTGCACGCTCTTGGAGTAAGCCAATCCACCCCTGAGAGCAAGGTGAATGCAACAGATCAAGTGAACGATGCCCCGTACAAGACGCACAAAAAGCCCTGCAAAAGGGCCGTTGAACGGCATAAGTAGAGTTCGCAAACGCTGACGACGACTCTTATCGGAAACGAGTATGGCGGTTTCCTCCGTCCTGCTTGGCACCGAGGTTTGTCATATTGCCATCACATTTCCCGTGCCAGTCTGCCAAATGAGTGTCATTTCGATTGTGTGAGGAGAGTACGGCACACTTGCATGTGTTGATTTGTTGCCATGGGCGGTAGGATCTACCATGGTGTCTTGGCTCATGTCGTTATTCGGATAAGTCGGCTGGATCGGTAATTGAAGAGCTCCATGAGATCAGAACGTGTTGCTGTGGCCATCTCCGTCACCATCACGCGTTTGCGAAGGCCGGAGGAACTCTGGATGCGTTTCCGCGAGCTGGTTCTAGACAATCTGAACCGCTCATGGTATGTGCGGAGGGGTAGTTCTGCCGGTCATACTCGGCTCACGTCGCTGAACCTAAGTCCCCGACTCACAAGGCTTTGTTTCCCTTGTTTCTTGGCTGGTCGGTGGTATTGGCTGGGACTGCGGTGCATTCTTTCGTGGCGGAATTGCCCCAAAATTGGTTCAAGGTACTACACCAAAGAGCCTGCCAGCGACAGGATCCCATTCGGAGGTCCACCGGCGCTGACTCTCAAGTCTGGCTCCATGTTTGAGTTGAACAAGCTTCTTCGATGCTGGGTCGAAGAGTTCGCGAAGGATACCTGCTAACTCCTCTGGGCTGCCGAAACCTTTGCCGTTAACGTCCTCTGTGACTAACTCAGACCATGCTGGAAACTTGCTCCAGCCTGCAACGGGGAGACCGGCACCAAACATGTCAACGACTTTCATGGGTAAATCGACTCCACTACTACTTGTGTGAAGCGATACGCCAAGGTCAGCGGAGCCTAGCAAAAGGGCATAGTCTTCGAAACTGAGCCAGTCGGTATAAATAGGCACCATCTCCAGCGCGTCGGCTGCGCGGAGCTCCTTGATCTTGTCGAGGTAGAGCTGCTTCTGTGGCCCTTTACCCGTGATCACGACAACCAGTTCCGGGAGCTGCGGATGAGTAGAGGTGGCACTAGCGGAGTAGCTACAGAGCGCATCGAGGAGGATACCAAAATCTTCATCAGGTGTCCAAGAAGTGGAAGAGACCAGTAGCCTGGCCTTGCCGTCTACCAATGCATTGAAGTGTGCGTTCACCGGGTGGTAGCGTTGTAAAAAGGATAGCCGCTGCATATCAGTGAGCGGCTGATACAAGTTCGCGGGACGATCATGGAGGGTTAGGACAGGAGCTGTGATGCCGTAGTCGGATCTTAGGACCTTTGCCATCGCATCTGTCACGGTGAAGTTTGCATAAGCAATCCTTGACAATGCAGTTTCGTAGAGTTTGGACATTCTGACTAGAGGATGACCTGCACCCAGTTTGAGAGCAAGGATGGAATAGCCAAAATTATGCCAATCCACGACGAGCCTAGTACGTCTGAAGAAAGCAACCACAGATACCAGTAGCAGAGTCGGTATTGAGGGCGGGTTCTATGCAGAGCCTCGTCAGTGAGCAGGCCCAGACGAATAAGAAGCGCATACCTGAACCAGCATCCACTTGCAAGCAGGAGTAGAATAGCTCAGAGCCTGCCAGAGGCTCCATGCCTGTAGCAACACTTTCAATGGCCCATACAGCAGGAACAGGACCTTGTTGCTTGTTTGCAGCGAATGGGGGGCTTGTGACAATGGGACTATTGCCACATGGGGATGAGAGAGCAGCTCCGGTAGAGGATCGGTTTCTGGCGAACCAAGGTTAGGCGAATATCAGCTAGAACGTCCGATGCTCACCCCGGTAGCCAACAAGCTGAACGTGGCCTCCATGTGTAGCAATGCTCAAGGCATGGTACTGCATGCGAGGACTTCGACCCAGGTCACCAAGAACCACGACTTGAACAGAACATCGCTGGTCCGAACGGTTCGCGGGAGACGGCAACAACAATAGCAGGACGGTGAAGATGGTGGAAGCGACCACCAATAAAGTCAAGATCATCTTCCTCAGAGCTTTACAATGCTCTTGAGGGTGGTGAGGGAGGAGCAGAGGTGGTGGAGGAGAGCGAAAATGACGTCGGCCAGTGAGAGTGAATTGAGAAGTTCTTTCACATTCGGTTTAGACTGGCAGCTTCAAAAGGGGCTCAATTGCGCGTCCGCCAATGGAAGATGCAAGTGAAGTAGCATGCCCAGCGGCGTTTGATGGATCCTCGTCCACGCCCTCAGCTCTCCCTTTCCAAGCATGACTTTGACTTTGGTATGCGGTGCTGCTGCCACTGACACATGTAGCCAGGAGCAGGCAGGTTGAACGTCCACTTCCACATTCCAACCAATTCACCATCGTTCTTTGGTGTCTGAGTCGATGACCAGGACGACGGCAACCTGCCACCCCAACCGGTCCAGCATCCTGAGGGGATCATGAGCGCAACTTTTACATTACCCGTTGCTTCCACCGACAGCAGCAGGCATGGGCATCCTCATGGTCCTTCCCACACCCACGCGCATTCTCACTCCCACCTACAGTCGAATCCGAGCATAGATGCACGGTCGCATCAGAGAAGTCGCACGGGAAGTCGGCTCACAGCACCGTTCCCTTTGACGCGAATACCCTCCGAGTCTATCGTTCACCAAAATGAGGCCAGTGTGGATATGAATCAATTGCCCCCCATCGACACGCACTCCCACCGAAACCAGCGCGTTAGTCCAGCCCCGTCCCTCGATCTTAATGGCATGCAATTTGGAGCAAAGAGACGGGACAATGAGAAGACAGCATATCCCTCCCCAGCTGCGCCTCAGCGGCCGGCTTTCAGGAGGCATCACTCAACGCCCACTCGATTCCTCTTGAAAAGCACCGAGAAGTACTCCCTGCTTCACGGCATCCTAGAAGATGACGAGTCAAGGCGCATATTCTATTTCATGATCCTGAACTTGTGCTTTATGGTGGTCCAGTCGACGTATGGCATTTTGACAGGGTCATTGGGCTTGATCAGCGACAGTATACACATGTTCTTCGATTGTGTGGCGCTCTTGGTCGGTGTTTGTGCTGCAGTCATGAGCAAGTGGCCTCCGAGCCTGAAGTTCCCATATGGGTACGGAAAGATCGACACCTTGGCTGGACTAGGGAACGGCATTTTCTTGATGCTCATTAGCATTGAGATTGTCTATGAAGCTGTTGAGCGGCTCTTCTCCGGAGCCGATGTCAGTCGAACGACTGAGCTACTTGTGGTCAGCACCCTGGGACTGTTGGTCAATCTGGTAGGCATCTTTGCCTTCCATGGAGCCCACGACCACGGACATGGACATGGGCACAGCCATAGCCACGGCCATTCCGATCACGATCATGCCCATGAGCACGACCATGACCATGGTCACAAGCATGTCCATAACCACCACGAAGAACCACCAACCCCAATGACCGCGTCGGCCTCTCCCATGAAACACAAGACTGGCGTGGCAAGCGACCCCCACCACCACCACCACCCTGGCGGGGAAAACATGCAAGGTATCTACCTGCACATCATGGCCGACGCTCTCGGATCTCTCGCCGTTGTCGGGTCGACCCTCCTTGTCCGCTGGACTGGCTGGAGTGGCTTCGACCCACTAGCCTCGTGCATTATCGCCGTCCTCATATTTGCATCTACAATCCCTCTCGTCACCTCGACGACGAAGATCCTTCTCTTATCGCTCAATTCCGACATCGAGTATAACCTCCGTGGCATCCTAAGCGGAGTCGCCGAGATCCGCGGCGTAGTCGGCTACACCGTCCCCAAGTTCTGGCTCGAAGACATGAAGAAAGAGCCAGGCCACCATCACGGCCATGACCATGGACATTCGCACACCCACACTCGCAAATCGAGTGAAGGCAAGAAATGCGACCATGACCACAACCACGCCCACCACCATGACCACGAACAGCCAGCCGATGATCCCACAGTGCTCGGTGTAATTCACGTCATTGCCTCGCAGACGGCAGATCTAGAAGACGTACGGGAGCGCGTGGACCTGTATCTCCGACAGAGGAAGATGGACGTCGTGATCCAGGTCGAAAGGGACGGCGAATTGCGATGTTGGTGTGGCGGCGGCGGCGGCATCAAGAGCCCCACTACAATCTAAGGACAGCGATGACTTGGCCGGCGTTTTGGGTGGTAAGGTTTATGTAGTTGGGAAATACCACACACAAGATAGGACAAGACAGGACATGCGGACACGATATCACATGACACACTGGAAAGTCATGCACGGCACCATCTGGTTCATGAGTGTAGCGCTACGGCTAGGGCTAGAGCTAGATACCGCATGAAAATGGGTCAATTTAGACAAACAATGTGAGCAGACGGGGACGGGACGACGCAGCAGACCGGACGACTCTATGCTATACTGCGCTTCATATTCATCATCGTCAGCATTTACAGAGTCCACCTGGTAAATGTAGGGTCTTACCAAGGACGGTGGATGATGTGCAACCCCAGGGCAGTCAGTCAACAGTCTTCATTGCCTTCCACCGTAAAGAGCTAGAAGTACTCCGCAGTGGCTTCGCGCAGGCAGCCATACGTGGCCACAGAGACTGTACAAATGCGAGAACAGTCAGTTGCCTGATTGGACCTGTCCAGGAGTACATACATACATACATACATATTGTGCTCAGACGTCGTGACCCGGGGGGGGGCGGGGGGGCGACTGGGTCTCCCTTCCTTTCCCTCAGATTGCGAAACTCGGTGTCACCGTCGCCTCTACTCGTGTGCCCTGCAGGAAGGGAGGAATGGGGGAGTCATCGGGCTGAGTGATTGGGCGGATTGGGATTGGGAAGGGGAAGAGAGAAAGACCGCCGATATGATTTAGTCCGGATGAAGATACCACATACCTAAGGATGTATATATGCATATACGTATTGATACAAGTATGTGTGTATATGCATACATGTCTAGGATTGCTCAAATATGTTTCTGTTTGTGCTGTTGTAGTGAGAGCTCATTTGGAAGATTGAAAGATCAGGCAGGTCATAGTTATAGCATACTCAGACTTAGAGTCATGGTCATAGTTATTCCTGTTGACATCGAGATATCATCAGTATACATCATCAGCGCCGCTAGTTGTTCCTCCGAATCAACAACGAATGTACAAAGCCGGTTTGTGACTTGTCATTCTAGTTTCAGTACTTGGACGAGAACAGCTCGTAACCCCTTTTGTTTTCCCTTTCGCCAGAACAGCCAACCTCAACCATCTTCCTCACTCGACATCGTGGTCTTGAGGACTTAATACCTGACACTTCCTTGCGAACTCAACTCCGCTGGCGGCCTCGGTTCGCCTCCTTGTTGATGGTGCGACCCTGTCGCAGCAGTGGTCGAGGTAACTTGGCTCTGCGTGTCGCTCATGCCAGTGCTCTGCCGATTTACAGGGACGGGGTGCATCACGTCCCCAGCAACCTCTGCCGGTGGCTTATAATGTCCCTGATCGTACGTACCACCCGAAGCGTAGAACGGTGGTGGCGGAGATTGGGCCTGTGGATAAGGACTCATTCCAGGATATCCCATACCTATGGGTTGGATGCCATAGGGGTTGCCGTATTGGTCGTGTTGGACCATCGCAGGCTGCATTTGTGGGGCACCGTATCCGAACGCCGGGCTAAAGCCATGCTGTGACGGAGTGCCATATAACTGTTGCTGCTGCATCGTTGGGCTGTCGATCCCCGTTGTTGCTACAGACATGTGCTTGGGATCACCTTGTGCAGCAATGTACGCGCCGGACTCGGGCCGAATTGGTCCTCCAGCTGCAGTGTTGGCCGCTTGGAGAGCCTTCATCTTCTTGCGGCGGCGGTGACGCACGGCAAGGCAACCCCAGAGAAAGCCAATGATGAGGAGGCCAGCAACGCCGACGCCGGCACCAATTCCGGCTTTGGCGCCGGTGGTTAGATGGGTGTGGTTATGATGGTCGTCATCCTCCACTTCCTCTGCACATGGGAGCCCGAGGGCGAAGACTCTGTCTGACTGTCAGCGTGAACGAGTTTGAAGGAGATATATAAAGGGAATCTAGAATAAGGATGAAACAGGATGCAACTGACTGAGTGACTACGACACTGACTGTCGGTACAGCTGTTGTGGTTGTAGATGCCGTTGCCAGAGATGCTATCACAGCAGACGTGATGGATGCAAGCACTTCAGAGTCGGGCGTGATGGCCGTTGTAAGAATGCTCACGCAAGGGGGGTAATTGCCGACCAAGACCTGACCATATACCTGGAAGCCTGACGGACTGATGAAGTCGGTCAGCAATGAGACACAGCAGGATTCAACACAGCCGATTGGAGTGGATGGGATGGCCTGTCATACCAGCACACGGGGTCAATGTCAACCATGTCACTATCCTCGAAGTCAGGTCACGTCGCCGAAGTGAGGTTCGAGCTTGGGATTACCTTGGGCAAACAGTAAGCGGGGCCTCGCTCAGCATCGAGATCACGCCCGTAGGGGTCGGGCTAGGGGTCGTGCCTGTCCACGATGTCGTATGCTCTTCATCTTCTCCCTCGCCACCCGAGTCTGTGGCGGCTGCTGAAGCAGAACCGGTCTCTTCAGGTTTGGAGTTGGTGAAGTTGAGGGATGGACAGCATTCTGGGCGGTCATCGGAACAACCCACCAAGGGAACTTCAATGGAGCCGCCGTCAGGGAAGGTCAACATTGTAAATCTAGCAATGGCACATCTAAGGAATCATCAGCAGAGTGTTTTCGCCCATGGTAGAGTGTCAACGTGCGTTCCTACTAGCAAAGCCTGACCTGTGTAAGGTACAGTTTGGATGGCAGGGATACTAGTTGAGGCCGGAGCATACGCCGTGGTCGTCGCCCCATCATTGGTACTGCCTGTAGTGTACGAGGTGTAGATTGTGGTGCTTCCATACTCCGTGGTTGTGGTCGAGTCTGTTGCGGTGATGGTTGCCGTATCGGAGAGCGACTGAGCGTGGGCGAAGAAGGGGAAAACAAGAAAGAACAAGGTCAATCCGGAAGATGTCCCCATAACTGCAACGAAAAGTAGCCAACCTGGGAGGTGAGCAATCTCGAGCCCCAAAAAATCAGGTTCAGACTGCGTTGGGGAGCAGCGGAGGAAAAGCAAGAAACATTCTCAGCCCTGCGGCGACCGACTTCGTTATAGCGCTCTGTCCGCGATGTGATTGAACTTACTGTAGTAGAGGCTTGGGAGGTCTTGCCGCGGCTAGGCAGGTGCCTCGAAGAGTCGGCCGATGCCCAGGACCACAGTCTCGGAAGTGCGTTGGTGAGAGTTGGTCGGACACGAAGTCACTAGGTCTGGATCTGTCTTCAGCCCTCCAATGCTCGACGATTAAGCGACATCAAGACAGTCGTGAAGTCCAAAGCTTAACTTCAGCGGCTGGGCGCAACGGTCAGGATTGGCCGGTCCATGGCTGGACCCTGGTTGACACGATGCTGGACACCAGCCGCGTTTTCTACGGGTCGGTTCGCCTTGTCGCGGTGAAATAATGGTCATGTATTGCAGCCGCCTCTTCCCCAAGTGAAATAGACTTAGCTTCGGGGCCAGGGCAGACAGCCGGAACGCCAGTAGGACGAAATCAGCCAGTCGTGAAAGCCATTGTTTCGACGGGAAGCAGTAGAGGAAGTTTGGATTAACAAGGGCACAGAAGCGGGAGCAAGTCAGCCACCGATGGGCTTGAGGATTGGCAATTCCTCGCTTGGGAGGCTCGCGTGGTGTTATACTTCTCGTACCACCAGCCCCATAGGCAAGATTTCGAAGAAAGAGGAAAGCGTCTATAAGCTCAATGGCGGAAGGAGGAAAGCTGCGAGGTCACAGTGGGCCGCCATCTCCGAGCCCAAGTTTCAGCTGCCAAGCTACCAAGAGACTGGGCATCTTGGCTTGCAGGCTCCATCAGGGTCAACAGTCGCCAGAGTCGAGAGTCTGGAGTCTGAACAAGGACAAATCACCTCGTCTTCGAATCCCGGCTTTTCCTGCGCCATGTCCTGCGGCTGATGCTGCTACTGGAAGTAACTGCCAGCCGCTCCAATGTTCTGCATATCATTCGGTGGACTGCAATCCGCCTGTCCTTTGCCCCTCTACAAAGACAATGGTTCGGGCTAACCCGTTGAACATATAATTAGGTGACCACACCGAGGACAATGATGCCAGCCTATACCGCTGGTTCCTAGTTCGCCATGCTTATATCAACTGGTAGAGTGGATGGAAAGCAGGAGAGTACCACTGCGCAGCTGGCGTAGAACAAGGCGAAGACGTTGATCACAAATCCATAGCGACCAAGGTTCCATCGTGGCGGAGGCGATGGCTCGTCCGGGATCCTATGAAGGGCGACACAGCCGCTCGAGAGCATGTAGGTGCTCGTCAAAGCCAGTAACGTCCCTGAGAAGATGATGTATAAAGCCGTCGTTGAGCCAATATTGATCAGGCAGAGTAAGGCGAACCAGAAAGACAATGCATACACGGCATTGCATGGGATGTTCCGCTTCTTTTCGATCTTGCTCAGCCATCTTCGAAATGGAAATCTTTGGGTCCCTGGAGAAGGCGAAGGCTTCTCGGCTGGTTGTCGCCGAAGCTGTAATGTCATCGCTGAATATGAGGACGAGGAGCATAATGCAGAGCACGAATGCGACTGCGTTCTATCCGGTGTTTAGAAAGAGTTGCAGATATGGTGCATCGTCCTCGATGGCGTCCTCCAAACGGGCCAATGCAGAAGAGCATCGTAATGAGCATGATAATGCCCATTGAGACGTCGAGGAGGAAGCTCCACCACATTGATCGTGGGACGTTCAACGAAGCATCTGCGACTTCTCCTGAAATGTGACAAGCACTATCTGAGCCTGTAATAGACATATCAGCTCATTCATCGGCTGAGTGGCTGGTGGCTTGCTTACCGAGATTACAGTATAGCACAGACACCTGCGATACAAGACACGCGGTGCCGATGTTTCCCAAACCGCCGTTATCAACAAGGATCGCGAAGACGTCCTTGTAGCTATTTCTCGGACACAGGACTGTTGATGGAGAAGCGAACAACGGCCAGTCCACAGTGCATGGCCACCGACCCTGTGAAACGCTGCGACGACACAACCCAGAGTGGTACAATGGTCACCAGAAACCCAAAGAGTGTGGCCGAACAAGCTGATGATCTCGATCATTGGCAGGCTAACAGATCGACAGCGTGGCTGAACTCTCGCTCGGCAGGTGCCAGTCTGAGAGCTTCTCACGTTGTCGCACCCCAGCTGTTGAAAAAGATGGTTATCACTACAAGCGCGATAGTAATGAGCATATATTGCCACTTAGAAACACGAAACCCGAATTCGTGACCTCGAATCGAGACGCCGACCAAGGTGCCACAGACGAAGACGCCGGAAGAACAACTTGCCAACCATCCCAGCGTGAACGTCCAGGCAGGACCCACCGTCAACATGGCCTACACAGAATGAGACCGACACAAATACCCATGTCACCATATATCGGGGTGGGCGAGCATCGGTGTTAGTACTGTCGAAATCATGGCTTCGGACCTGTTTAGTGTTGAAAAGAACTCCACCACTCACAGGGAGATAAACCCGAAGTTCGATTATCAACGAAAAGCTGCGTCTAAATTCTTGACGCTTGCCAAGACGAAACATGACTCTGATGTCCTCTATGATATCGCCAGACAAACCCATGGTGAGCCTCTCCAAGACCGTTGTCAAGGGGGGCTCACTCGTCGGCCATCGTTGAGCAAAATCTAAGATGCGCCATCGCCTGATCGCTGTCAACTTTGTCTTTGCCATAACTTCCTCATACGCATTCATGGTGGTCGCTAACGGCCAATCCTCTCTTATCATTCCCTGAGTACGCCGTGCGCGTCCCAGCCCGTGGTGTGTTGAGCAGCGCAAGATGGAGAGTCAAGCACCACGACTGGGCTCAAATAGCAAGGAGTTAACGATGCCGCGCTTGCGAGTCCCTCCGTTGCCGAAAGTCACAGTGATCTTCAAGCCTGCATATCGCCGTTGACACTTGTGAAGGTTGAGGAAAGGGACAATAGCCTAGGCGCAGTTCCTGGCACCCAGGTTAGAGAGAAGAATCTTTCATGCAGAAGTGTCACTTCGGTGAAAGCCTTTCATCGCGGGCAAGAGCCAATCTGGTGGCTCGGCCTCTCCGAGAGGATTGGATCTACATGATTATCATCTTCAGCAATGTAGCTGGCTGCCAGCTTATCGGTGGCGCCATGTAACCAATGAATATATGGTGGGTTCTATGATACCAGATGCGCGATACTGTGTACTGTAGCACTGGTTTATCCAGACTGTGTCCTCTTCCCCAGTCGCCGTGGAAAAGACGCCTGCGCGGAATGTCCAAGTGTCACATTCGCGGTGAGGAGTGATGGTGTTGCTGCGTACGAGCTCTAGCAAGGTAGCCCATAGCCCGAGAAGGTGAGACAAGCAAAAAGAAATTCAAGTCTTCAGGTTCTGTGTAAATTACATGTCATCATAGTGATTCTACCCAAGATCATAAGAATAATGTGACCTGCTTAAGAATGTCTCCCTCCTGACGGGCGCCCTCGCGGTATCTGTACACGTTCGTGGGAGTGCCCCGTCATCTTCATCACGCACTGCAGCACGAAGAGGAGTTCAAGTATCCAACTTGCCTAAGCATCCAGCAACGCCTTGCGTATAATCAAAAAGTGACCTGCGTGGCCGCCGAAGCGGATGGAGGGTTGTGCAGGCGCAAATTATAACCACAACGCGGTTTACAGACCAGCGGCAATCTTGCCGGCGGCCTCGTCAGCCACGCTCTCCTCATACCAAGCCTTGATGCGAGCGGCCTTCTCGGGGCTCCGGACCTTGACATCCATCTTGAAGGGGAGGGGACCACCGATCAGGTTGGGGGTGAAAGCAAGCGAGTCTGGCCACATGGGTTGTCCGTTCGCGTCTTTTTCCGGAAGGAGTTCAAAGCAGCCAACAATGGAGCCGCAAGCAACGAGCAGTTCAGCCTCAGTAACCTCAATACCTGGGCACATGCGGCGGCCCATGCCAAAACCGTGATGACCCATAAGTCTGGGGTGTTCCGTAAGAGGTTCCTTGTAGGTGGGGTACTCCTTCTCCAGCCATCTCTCGGGTTTGAATGTTTCTGCGTCGGGATAGAGCTCCGGGTTGCGGGCAAGGGCCAGGTCGACAGCGTGAATAACCGCACCCTTGGGAAGGTAGTAGCCGTTCCATTCGTCATCCTCCTCAAGGAGACGGGGGACACCCAACGGGACTGGTGGTCGCCATCTGACGCACTCCTTGATCGCGGCGCGGAGGACAGGCAGGTTGGGAGCGTCAGAAACCTCAATGACACGGTCGCCGATGACCTCGTCGTATTCCTTGCGGACCTTCTCTTGCCACTCTGGGTGAAGAACCATGGCGAGGAAGAAGCAGTAGAGAGGACCACCAATTGTGAAGATAGCGACGGTGACCAGCATGCCAACAGCGTAAGCGGCCTCGTGGTCGTCGAATCCGAAGGATCTGTTGCCGCCTTCAGCCTCTTTGCGCTCGAAGTAGGTTCTGGCGTAGCTGATGGGAGCAATGCCTTGGTCCATTTCCATACGAACTTGCTTCATCAAACCCTTCCACAGCTTTTCCTCCTTTTCACGTCGCTCACGGACACGAGCGATTGAGGGATTGAGCCATTCGGGGAGGCTGCCGAGGAAAGGCAAGAGGTTGGTGATGGGTCCAGAGGGCGAAATCTGGGGAATGAACTCTCCGGCATTTTTGCAGTGGGCGGCAGCAGATGCAGGGCTGCCATAGCCAAGACGAGCGCTGATGCGGCCGCAGAAGCGATCGGTCAGGGCGAAGTGATCCTTGGGATCCACGAGGAGCTTGTACAAGAATCGCTTGCATTCGTGGCTGACATAGCCGTAGTACTTCTGGTTGAAGCCCTGGGTCAGGACAGTGTGGGCGAACTTGCGCTGGTTGCGCCAGTGGTCTGCATTGATCAGTCAGAATCCCTCGATTCCATTGAGTAGTAGATCAACTTACCGTCGTGAGCCAAAAGAGGGAGGTACTGGCCCTGGGAGTCGCTGCCTGGGACAGCAGGTACCATAGGGCGCGAGGAGTAAATCCTGGCCTTCTTGCAGAGAAGGTCGTAGGCAATCTGCGCATCACCAACCCAAATGTGCATCTCTCCGCAGATTGTGGAGCGGAAGATTCCGTTGTACTCGTCGCAGAATTTCTTCATCGCGAACCAAGGGGCATTTGGGTCGACATCGTGGACGCGTCCGATGTAGGGGATGGTGCTCGTCGGGCCAGGAATGAGCTTGAGGCCTGGCGGGGGTCTGTCTCGAAGGGAGTATTTGATTATTTGAATCGCAGTAACGAGGACAAAAATGCTGGTACCAATGAACCATTTGTAGGTTCCAATGGCATTGAATGCCTGCTGCGGCTGGAAAAGAGCGTCGGAGGTCTCGTTGGCGTTGAGATAGCTGGATAGCTGGGTCATAATGACCGACGGCGAGATGGAGGCCGCCATGGCGATCGAACTGCCCTGCAACAATAATTGCAAAAGGACTCGACCCAAACGAAGGGAAGGATAAGGATTGATATGGGAACGATCGAAAGGGGTCGGGGATTGGGGCCTCTAGGGAGTCGGTCATATATCAGGCCAGCAGCAGCCACACGCAGGATGGAGATGACTTGCCTGGCTGGGCAGGCCCCAAGGACGCCGCGTCTGGAGACATCTTACGGAGTACCGAAAACGAGCAACCTGATAGGCGCGTGGGAAGGCGCAGTTGTAATCAGAACTGGATTCCACGTCCCAGGAGCGTCAGACTTGTCCGTGGCTAACACGTTGTTTGCAAGTGCTAACAACGGTCTAGAGACTCGCTACATTGGCTGCACATTAGACATTCGCTAGTGTCACTCCCCCACCACACCGCCTGGCCCAATGGACGCTTAGCGCCCCGCCAGGCGTCCCTAATTTTGGAACATCAGCTTTACAGCCACAGCCTCTTGGCGGTGTTGCCCTGATACAGCCCCTGGGGCCACTTAACTAAGATTGGCATGTCCGTAGCGCGAGACGCCGCTCATTTACTCTGTAGGCACTGGGCTCGTATTGTCGGATGCAAAGCACTATGTTTTGAGCACCGCACCCGATACCCGACGCTAACATGTGGCTAACGATGGCGACACAGTCGAGAAACACTGGAAACATGGGACATCATCGTGTGTAGCGGCTACCACTCTGGGGAGAATCGACCGTAATACAAAGTACTTCAATGATTGACTCGTATGAGGACCTCTGGAAGCAGATATAACTTCCTTACTACCCCCGACTTTTGCGTCTGGAAGGATCAAATTAATGATTTTCAAGAGGATGCGAAGGATGGACTCTGCAGGGGCTGTTGTCTGGCTCCCTAACCAGTCAATCCTTGATCCATTGCTTACAGAGTACCCAGTACATTGGGAGGTTCTGGACGCTCATGCACGCGCCCCTGGGCCCCTTCTCGTACGAGTACAATGGATCAGTGCGGCTGGGAGGCTCAGTTTTCAGTCTGGGTCCTCAGTTAGAAACAAGTAGTGACGCGCTTATTTACTGAATACGCATACCCTTCGTCTTCAGTTCAACATATTTTGATCACACCGTAGAATCCTTCGCGGGTGTGGCACTTAGGTAGCGAGGCAACCAGGTCACTCCAGACTGATGCTGGTACGGGGTACCTTCCAGGGAGTTGGATAATACTTCGCGTGTGTATGAGGTACTGGCGCCGCCCGATCTCGGCTATCGTGAGACGCTGTCGTTCCTCTGTAACGGGATCCATTCACCACGTTACTGGTAGTGCTGAGGGCCTGTTTACGAAACCAATGGGTAATCCGTGCATCCTTCAAGCTCCGAATTTATCTTTCGTTAACCCCAGAACATGTTCAGGAGCCAGCTCGTAGGGCTAGACGACACAGGACTCCTCCTTCTATGCTTGTCAGTTTGCTCACCTCTTGGATCAAACTGTATCGAGTAATCCGGCATGATGTTCCGAAGACCGGTAACCTACGTCAACTCAGAGAGACCAGTCATGTGTGTGCACCCGTTCATCCGTTGAAATCTTGTCCTTCACAATCCGGGGTCTACAGGGCAATATCCTCAGCCTTACGATCCGGACTAGGACGTGGGCAAGGCTGCACTTCTTGGCGCTCCTTGCGAACTTTCCCACGTGAAACCATGTTCGAAGCTACACCACTACACTCTTGCCAGTGAACCTGGGCATAGTGAGAATGGCAATCATTGGTTCTATGGCGCCTTGACTATTTCCGGCTGCATTCGAGTTACTGGATACGAGGTACTGCTCACA
The DNA here is from genome assembly GCF_000365165.1 of Cladophialophora carrionii CBS 160.54. Taxonomy (NCBI): domain Eukaryota; kingdom Fungi; phylum Ascomycota; class Eurotiomycetes; order Chaetothyriales; family Herpotrichiellaceae; genus Cladophialophora; species Cladophialophora carrionii. The sequence continues at coordinate 59,788 of NW_008481827.1, read as the reverse complement.
GCAGGCACAGCGTCGACTTGTTCTATCTCACCGAACTGAACAAGTCGCAGATACTGCCGTGACCAGTCCGGGAAGCCTCCAAAATCCTGCGGGAGCAGCCCCGTTGCGACTCTTGTCACCGCTTGACCTGACTCCCTCCCACTTGCGATCTCCTGATTGCTCCAATGCACTGCCTCACCGGGGATATTGAACCTGTCACTCTGCCGTTTTGGCCAACATGCAAAAATGCACTGTCTTGGTCTACCGAGGAGCTGGCAGTTGCGGCAGGCGAAGTTGTGCACATCCTTACGCCTTGCGATTCGCTCACTCCACCAGAAAACCCCAGTCACAAGCAATGGCACACTCATACCGTCCGTGTCAACCAGTTTGAACCCAGCGAATGGCCACCCCAAGCCCTCGCTACGGTCTCTCAATTTTCACTCGGGGAAGAACTATCAGAATCGACGATCGTCTCCATTGCCTGGTCTCCCCCAGGGCTGGGTGTCTACAGAAGAAGTGTCCTAACCGTCTTGACATCTAATCTCATATTATCGCTATGGGAGACCAATGGAAGACTGGGGGTGTGGCGGCGTACAGCCATCGTCAACCTGTATCTGTCAACACCAAATGCCGGCGAAGGCGTGGACCATGCAAGACGTCAGCGAAGAGTTCGTGCCTTTGCTTGGCTGCCCAGCCTCCCATCTACTCCAAAATCCACATGGGGACGGCAAATTCTTGTCGTGGCTGACGATAGCTATACCATATTGGTCTATCATGTGTCAGGAAAAGGTGCTGTTGATGGGCAGTGGTCCTTCCGACTTCTGACACAGTACACAACCGCAGGCACGCACCACCCTGACTTCAACATAACAAGAACGCAGAGTCTGCGAACCATTCTAACCCATTCATCGCCTATCTCGAGTCTCGAGACGACTGCGTGGCAAGTGGAGGGTGATCTAGGTGATGTCGAGACGAAAAGTCTGGTTGTCAAGGTGAGTCGCGGTCAGTGCTGTGCCCCCACGTTTCTGCAGTTGCAGGTCCGCGGCTCCAACGCAGCTCCAGCCAAAGATGAACGTGAACTGGAAACCTCGATCATCCCCTTGCCATCGATGCCTGGTCTCATTATTCCCGTGCCACCTTCCAAAGACATGTTCGAACCGGTTGTCGAGGAGTCTTGTTCAGAGTTCGTTCGAAACCACGGGCTCCGCGGGAAAGTTCGTGTCAATCACTGGGGCACCGTGTGGTCTCCTGATCACAATATTGCAGCAGCTTGCGTGTCGCTGCACCCTTCAGACATGATTGAATATGTCATACCTTCGGCTCAGCGCGTCATCCTTCATTTCATACGCGAGCAAGAGTCTTTAGCTGAGGAGGTTGCCATGGAAGATCCCGTCAACGTGCAAAAACGCATATTTGAATTCATGCTGGAATCATCGGAAGGCCAGATAAACACCGACTTCGACCGGAAGACTATCAGAAATACTGCTGCTCTCATGAAGCTGAATTTCAAAGATTCAATTGATGTGGCTGACCTGGTAGACGCGTGGTTAGCACGACATCAATGCACTGTGGCAAAAGAAAAGGCTTTGGGCGGGGACGTGCAAGACCAAGACACAGAAAACCAGCAGGAGGAGCAGATGGATCTGGATCGCCCGGGGACAGGGAGGGAGCATGATACAGCCGAAGAGGTGTGCGAGCTCTGTGGCGAGCCTATTCCGTTCACATCAGACTTCGATCGAGCCAGATGCGATCGAGGCCATCAATTCAGCCGGTGCTGGCTCTCCTTTGTTGCTATCCAAGAGCCTGGAATTTCAAAGTACTGTTCTAAATGCGGAAGGCAATTCCTCGATCTCGCTAAGATGGAATTCCAAGGCGATGGTCCGAGCTTGGGTCAAGCGCTGTTCGACCGGTTCGATGCCTGCCCCTACTGCCAAGGCAAATATCGAGGTTGAGACTGGAATGCGGCTCGACATCGGAGATAGTCCATCTTGTGTCACCACAACGAGATTGAGGCTGTGAACAGGGGCTTCCATACCTCTGGACGCGATGATGAAAACCCATCTTTGTTCCATCCGAAAGGGTCAAACGATCCCTGCTTCGCCGGATTTGAGGTTGCTGTCGACCGTCGACGTCTCCTGGTCGCAGCATTACCGCAAACGGAAAAGTTCTTTCAAAGCCAGCACGCTCCGAAAACGACCGCTTCGAGATGGCGGCGCTTGAAATATACACCCAGCATGATGCGATGTGCGGCTTCTTTGAAGTGTCTTGTCTTGATTGTTCAACCCAATGGTCTTCCACCCTACGAGTCCAGTACGAGTCTTTGCAGAAAAGGAAGTCATTTTCCATCAGATCCATACAACGCCAAAAGGAAGCGCCATTTCCGACGAGGACGAGAACAATATGTCTCCAGCGGATATGTCGGGGTCCGTGTCGTCGGCGTCAGGCTGGCGCGGTCGCCTTATGCCACGAAGACAGAGTCAAGACAAAAAAGCTCGTCCTAAGGAGATTAGCCGATGGTCGAAGACCACCACAGAGTCAGAACTGTCTGAAGCCGAGTTAGAACCAGTCTCGAAGAGGAGGAGCTTCCTCAAGAAGAAACAAAATCCGAGAAAGAATTCCAAAGAGGTGGACAACAATAGTCCAACAGATCCCTTTTACGACCCTGTCATGAAGCAGCTCCAACCCTATGGAGGAGACACGCCTCCCATCATCACTGCCAGTCGACCAGACGACACAGAGGATCCTCAAACATTTCTTGATGACGCTTCAGACGATGGGACTTTGGACAGCCCGACGAGCCCTGTCATCCAGCGAGCCAGCAGTGTCCGAGTAAGCAGGCCCCAGGTCATTCGGCACAGTAACAGCTCTGCCGCATCAGTGCCAAAGCTATGTCCCCCACAGAACACTCCTTTTTCAGTCCACGACACGTCATCGTTGTCGAAGCCTCCACAAACTCTAGGTGAAGACCTAGGCAACCGTCTAACGCCCGCTGTGGAGGGGGATGAAAAAGACAACTCCCCAGGCGGACCGATCGACGCCCTGAGAGCACTGGAAGGCAACGACACCAATGGAACCGACGGCGACATCACTGCCTTACCGCAGATCCCCGGCCAAAGCAGCCTCGAGCCCCGCGACTCGTTGAGAGAAACCATTGTCTCATGGCCCGACACCCCATCTCGACTCGAAGCGCTCGACACTATGCCCACACCGATGGGCGGGTTCGGGTCCATGCGCATCCCTCGCGCTTCGAACGGCACCTTTTCCACAGACAGCTCAGCCACGTATGTGTCCCCCTCGTCCATTATAATTGATGGCCTGCGTTCCAACCCTCCAACCGAGACGGACAAGAAGCTCTCCCGTGCCATTTCCGCCCCGGTGCGCAATTCACGGCGCGTGATGATCCGTCCCGCCGACTTGGTAATCAACAAAGCCGGCCACGATCACAAGCTGTTCAGGGAGAACATCGTCAGCACACCCTATCCGGTCAGGAAAAGCAGCCATGTGGAGATTGATGGTATACTTGCCGCCTCTGCTTCGCAATCTCCACAAAAGGAGGGAAACAAAGGCAAGCGGACGTCGAAGCTCAGGCGCTCGAGGCCGCTTTCCCATACTGCTGAAAGATCCGAACCGGACGACGAGACAGCTGATATTGCGGATCCCCTCGACACAACTTCTACAGGCTCCCCGAATGAGAAAGCGCCGAGAATCCCTTTTTCTACTAAACCTACACCCCTACAAAGCGCGACAGTAGCCAACACTGCCCAGTCCGACCGATTCCCCTCGCCCTCTGCGCCGGAGATCCTCTTCATCGAGCTCGGACTTGCTCGTCACCCCTGCACGCGCGTGGCAGTAGAGATCGAGGTGACGGACAAAGCGACCTTCGACGACGAACAACTCTCCACCGCCATGCGAGATCACTACATCAACAGACTCATAGGAAAAGCACGATTGTGGTTCTGCGCCAGAACGATCGAGGACGCGAGCCTGGACTGGGGAAGAGACCTAGACGATTCCACAACCTGGGGCTCTACCTCTCCTAGGACGTCCGGACTCTGGCACACCCACCACAACGCAGGATTCGTCCACGGCGGTGGCGCGAACCGCGAATTCGATCCCGCCGACTTCGTTCGCCATCTCCGCACACCGCGCCTTGGCCGCCGGCGGAAGGTGTGGCTCCTCTGGCTCCGCAGCGCACAACAGCACGAATACACCGCTGGGACGGGATCATGTCGAGGGCGTCGATCCTATCTCCCCAAACCAGCGCCCATCAGCCACGGTTTCAGTAATAGTACTAGCACCAACCACAGCCCGCAGGACGAAAAGTCCACAAGCCCAGTCTTCTCGTTCACGCACTCGCGCCAGAACAGCGCGGCGAACCAGCCGCAGCCGCAGCCGCAGCATCTCCACATCCACCTCGACCAGCAGGCAGACAAGTCGCCGACGCAGGAATACCGCGGCGTGGTGTCCAAGCAGCCGAGCCTCTCCATCGGTCGTATGCCGTTCACATCACCCCCCACGAATCCTCAACCACAAACCCCGTCGTTCCCGACGTCGTTCAACCGCTCGAGAACCCTAGCCATGTCGTCTTCCTATTGTCCATCTGCATATTCACCTGCATATTCACCTGCATATCCGCATCCACATCATCCTGAAGGACACCCTGGCTCCTACTCATCAACAACCCACGCAGTCCACGGCCCGCTCCTCCCACCATCAATCTCGCTACACCACAGATTCTCCATCCCGGCTGTCGCGCTCTTCACTTGCCTCGTGCTCTTCCTCGCCTTCGTCACCACCGTCCTCTGGATCCTCTTCGGCTACCCCGGCAGCAGTGCCACGCAGGGCAACGGCGTGACGACCATTTCGGGCCAGGACTTCGATGTTCCCTGGCGGAGGGACGCCCAGGCGCGCGTAGGTGTCGGATTGGTCATGGGCGTGATGGTCTTGCTTGTGGGTGCCGTGCTTGAGGGCGGGTGGATCTGGGCGAGTCGGGTGCTTGTGTAGGTAGCTAGGTTGGTGCACAAGTATACTTTCTACCGGGCTTGCAGATAGATCAGTAATTATGGATCAATTGGTTCGTTGGCCGGTCGGTCGGTTGATATATTTATCAAATGCATCAAAGCATAGGTGCGTTGATCTGATGCATGTATAATGCATAATGCATGATGAATGGATCTCTGAGAGAATGGTGGAGAGGAGTCCGGGACGCGCAATTGCTGTGAGTCATGCAAGTCGTGCAAGTCTTGTATGCGATGTATGTACTCTAGGGAATAGTTCAACTTTCATCTTCAACTTTCATCTTGAACGTTCCATCTCCCATCTTCAACCTTCAATCTTCAATCGTCAACCTTCAAGCTGCTTACGGCGTACAACCTGATCCACAATGAATTCTTGACCCGTGGCATGGCATAGACGTGGGGTTAATGAGAGGACCGAGATCAACAATCTCCGAGAAAGACACAGATCACGCACGAATGTACGCGTGGCCTCGAGATGTCTCCGAGAGTACTCCGTGCATACCACATACATAGGTGGACGACTTGTGTGTGGCTCATCTTCTTCTGATGAAATGTTGGACAGTGACTGACAAGGGCCGAGCGTATGGCAGAGACACACGGACAGACCGGATCGTAATGTGTTTGCGCCCACCATTCAGGGGGGTTTGGATAGATATGCAAACTGCAATGTTGGTCCCCTTTCGGGACTGCAGTGGTAACCACCACATTCAGATATCTTGAGATATTCTCCGATTGTCTATCGACAGGATGTATATATATTTGTAAATTGCAATGTCGAGGTCCTTCTTGTCAAAATATGTAGCGCCCTTTTTGCGTGATTCGTGTCCCGCTTGCCACCCTTCTTTATTCAAGCCTTCACACCCATCCATCCCGGAAGCGCCGACTTCCGCTTGCCCGTCGCCTTGCTCGCTGGATCCTTGTCTTTCTCCTTCTCCGCCACTTCGATTGCGCTCCGCATGCTCTCAAAGCTGAATTTCGGTCGCAGAGACAGGTCCATCGCATTGTTGCCCCCTAGATACGAGGCGGAAAGTTCTTGCTCCCACGGTGCCGCCACCGAAGTCGCCATGGAGGTGGAGGTGGCGGTGGTGGCCGAAGTCGGTGTGATGATTGTCACTGTCGTCGTTGTGGTCGTCGAAGTCGGACTCTCTGTGGTGGATGTCGGACTAGGCCTCTCCTTTCCGAGCACGTCTGATTCGTCGCTTACAGGCGGCTCTGCTTGAGATTGATCAACAATGGAGGCCCGGTGCAAAAGCTGACTGATATCCTGACGAGACGGCTGATCTTCGCCTGCAGGTGCTTTTCCTTGCGCTGATGTAATGGATGTATCAGAACGGGCTACCGCGAGGGGGTTTTCAAGCGGCGTTCTCTCCATGAGACCAGTCGTAATGAGTTGCATGTCATTGGGGACCGCCGTCGAGAAAGGTTCGACAATCGCTCGAGCTGCCGATGATACTTGAAGATCAGGTCGGTCCATCGCAATCTCGTGGTCTACTGCTCCCGCTTGCGACATCGTCGCAAAATCTCGAGTCTGTATGGTAGAGTCCTCCATGTCAGTCTGCTCGATCATCAATGGCTGGTGTTCGTCGGCTTCGAGCTCGAGCTCTTCGTCTTCTTCGAAAATTGGGCCGGTGCCTCCATTTCGCTTCCCATGTAAACTTGCAAATCTGACGAAGCCGGGAGGCGCAGAGTTCCTCTTCAATTTTATTGGGCTCGCATTCTTCTGCCGGAGGGGCTGCCGTACCGGACTCGACGCGGCAATTTCCATGTCCATTTCACCAGTGTGCTGCAGCTGCTCGGGTTGAGGCTCGGGCGGCCCATTGTACGGCTCGATACTAGCTTGTCGGGTCTCATTCTGCCCTACTTGCATCGGTAAGATCGGGGTGAATTTGTCGCGGCTGGCATCAGAACTCCTTCTAGCAGATGAACCGGATGTCCGCTCTATTTCAAAGCTGAAGTTTGTCCGCAGATTTTCATTCTCCAGGACCGGGCTCAGTTCGCTGTTAAAGCCGTGGGGCCGTTTCAACCTCCCGCAGCAGGAGCAACGAGCGTAGACCGGAGCAGAAGTGATATCCTTTTCTTTGCCTTTGTGCCCGTCTGGAATCGTCAAGGACAGCGGTCGAACAACCGGGTGAGTCGCGAAGTCGCCATTTTCGACTGCCGCACCATCCGCGGCGGGCTCCCCAAGCGGTGCGGCCGGTACAGGTTCCTTCTTTGGGGGTTCTGTTGAAACTTCATCCTGGGGCAAAGACAGGGTCCTTCGTCTTAGTTTCTTCAATTTCTTCTCCGGGCTTTCATGGTGATGTTTGTCTCCCCCAAACAGTGCTGCGTGTATTGTGAACCGCCTCTGCTTGTCTTTCTCCTTCCTAGGGGATTCTGGGACAGGAATATCCTTGGGGTTCGGATCAGATACAGTGGGTGTAGCCTTGGGCAGGCTTTCGACAACGGCTGTTTCTGTTTCGATCTGAGCATCTTCATCGCCACCCTGGATTTTTGGCTGATTATGCGGGTCATCTGCAGCATCGAATGCCGGAAACTTGTGGGTGCCATCAACGATGATCGAGACGGGAGAGTCGGTCAATCTGGGTGGACTGGGCTGCCTCGATGACGGTGCGCTGACATTGGGCAGAGAATTGGCACGTGTGTTTCGCAGACTATGCACCTGCTCGATGCTCTGGTCACTCGATCCACGTTTCGCGAGTTCCGGCGATGTGCTGATTTGGCTCTGCCTCGGCCTGGAAAAGTACGAGAGGGGATTGTTGACAATCTGGTGAGAAGGGTATTGGAGCATGTTTACGGAGCCTGTGCGCGTCACCTCAGGGCCGCGATATGTCGGGAGGCCGCGATACGTTGAGGATCCAGAGCTTGATGGGCGAGATGAGATACCGTTACCGGACATGAAAGCAGCCTGTACTGACCCGCGAGGTCGAGGGGCATGAATGACTCCGCTTGCGTGGCCATGAGAAATGCCGTGACCATGATGGTGATGACCATGAGTGCTGGATTGCGATGGGCGTCGGTGCCCGCTGGGAGTGTGTGGGGGAGTTGGGATGCTGAAACTGTTGTTTCGCGAGACGGGGTTTCTGTGCGCCTGTGGCTGGTATGCGGGAGGTTCGTCCGGAGTTGCTGGAGGAGTTGCATTGGTCGAACGACGCGACCTGGCTGGAGATGAAGTCGATTTGGCACTGGACTGACTCCCGGTTCTGGAGGCCAGGGCCCCATTATTAAGCGACCGGATTTCGGCTGGCGTCAACTTCGCGACATGCGCACTGTTGCGGACGGCGTGTCGTTGTCGTTGCTTCAGCGTCTTTTGCAACTTGGCCATGTCGAAGTCGTCTGCGGCGAGTCAGTATCGGTTGTACAGAGCAAGGATAAAGGCAGAAATTTCAACGCATGAAGATTCGTGGGCAGGACGTTGAGATGGGTCCGAGCGAAAAGTACTCCGTGTCGGGCGTTGAAGTCAATGGTCAGCCACGGGAAAATGGCCGTCTGCACGATAAGCTTTCGACTGAGACAGGAAACGCGACTCACCGGACGGATGCGCAGTGGGTGCCATGGTGGGCATGGCTGGCAAGGCTTGCGTTGGACGAGGAATACTTCCCCGTCCTTGTGCGAATAGACTATTGCCGTCCAAACCCGCTCGAGAATATCCGGTCAGCAGGAGGTGGTACAGTCGTGGGTCAAGTCAGCCAAGATCCCAAGGTACCAGGGACGATCAGGCCTCTCAGGCACGCAATACGGATGGCGGCGCAGGGCAACTTTCCTCAAGAGAGCCGTGAATGAAGTCGGAGCTGACTTGCAGGATTACTAGCGCTACGAGTCGAGACAGAAGCGAGTGACGGTGTCCGGATTGGCGTTCGAAAAATTCATTGAATACAGAGTCGAGTGGGTGATGCGATCGTCATTCCCAAAGCGGTCGCTTTGGCTGGGGGCTGATGTGTCAGATGCGTGGTTGAGCGAGTGTCGGAATTGAAAGCTGCGGGCGACCGTAATCGACTAGGCGCGCGCGCGATATATGGCGTAGAGACGCAGTCGTCGTGTAGGATGACCGTCCTGAGTACGGTGGGTGAAACGAATGACTGGAAGGAGGAAGGGTGGTAAAACGGCTTCAGACGAAGAAGTTTCGAGGTGACAGCAAGGAGGGGCAGTCGACTTGCACGGTGTCGGGGAACCGTGATCGAGCCGGGTGTGTGTCGCTAACGCTGGAGCAGGAGCTGGTTCTGGTGCTGGAACCCGACTGGTATCGTGATCCTGGTGATGATGGCTGGATTGACAATGGTGTCAGTGGGTGCGCGAAGAGAAGAGGTCCATGACCACACCACTTTGTCTGCCTGCTCTGCCCTGTTACCCTCTCTTGTATGGAGTATCTCCTGCTCTTCTCTGATACATCCCGTGCCGGCGGATGGGTGCCATCGCCGCGTGGAGTTTGCCCAGATTAAGCATGGGCTCGGTTCCTGGATGGGGTGTGCAAGGGTGTCTTGGTGCGTGAGGCTTGATCCGCTTGCACGGTCGTTGGCTGGGTTTTGGGAATTGTCTGAGTTCGGCGTGCGCCTCTTCCAATGAAATGCTGCCCAGGACTTGGAGATTGACGACTGAACGCCATTGATGAGGCGCCTGCGGAGCCACAGAATCACGATCCACTGACGGTCGGTTAAAGACTCGCAGTCACGAGGCACATGGACGCGGAAACTCACAGATGCGACCGAATATTGGGCAGCCTCGTTCCACTCTCCTTTGCCTCTTTCGCAGCATGGACGTTTTGACAGCTCAACATTATCTCTCAATAGTCCCTGCTCGACCAGCTGAGGCGTTGAGATTGAGACATCGGTCGCGCCCTGCGCTGAGCCGCTGTCGGTGAGATAACATGATCAGATCCAGGTACCAGGGACCAGGGACTGCGAAGGAAACCAATCTCGCCTGGCTGACACGCTTACGTGTCGGGTTTCGACCCTTTATCGACGCTTGTTATCAGAGTCGAGGTCCTTGGCTCATGATACTTATGTACACAGTGCCATAATAGAGATACGGGCACGTTTTAGGAGGCACATTCCCGGTGCGTTAACACCGAGTACCGGGGGAACGTTTACAAGCAGTGCGTGGCCTTCACATCAGCTCTCCTACTATTTACTATACCCAATTTCCCAACTTTTTATCCCAATCCGCGCTGGGATCTTCCATCCCAGTTGACCGTTTCCTTCGTTCCGTCATAAAAGTAGACATTCATGAGCGTCCTCGCGGGAGGACCACAACCTTGGGTAAATTAACATATGCTGTGAAGGTGGTCAAATGACCATCGATCGGGCGCAGGGCTGTCCGCTTTGCCTGTCCCTGATCATACACGGCGGCAGTCAAAGTGCGAGGTTGACTTATTGTCACAGCGCCAGGCCCGTTCCATCACCAGTCCACCTATACAATGCGAGTACCTCTCGCCGCCAGTGCTGTTGCTCAGCCAAATCCTCGGGAATACGACCACGAACCTGCTGGAGCGCCGAGCGCATGACCTTCCGGAAATTGCGCTATGGGCCTGTTAGCTGTTTCCTGAGGTGACAGTGTAAGATCCAAGCGTACCTGGTATTGCGTGTCCAGCGTGGCCACGCATGCTTCGTGGGCCCGAACAATTGTCTCACATGCCTTGACAACATCGGGACTCACATCGCCCTGAAGTTTGTCGGCGAATAACAACAGTAAGAAACTGCCTTGGAGCAGATATACTCCGAAAAAGAAGGGCATGAAACTCAAATCAGGGTCGTCCTCGATGATTTCGGCCACCGCCTCGGCTGCGGACACGGCATGCCCTGTGGCGGTCACGAAGGATTGCGACGATATCCACAGGTCGTTGTCATCCAACAAAGCAATTGGGTCCCATTTGCCCGTCAAGAGAATGTGCAAGACGTGCATAATATGAGTACCGTATGCCACGACTGTCTTCGTTTGCAAAGCGAGCTCCGAAGCACTGTGCGACTCGTTCGTGCCGGCGGAGACGACCGAGGGAGTGACCACATCGTTGTGGCTCGTGTCCTGGAAATGTCCTCCTGCCGCTTCAAAGTCTTTCAGACTCTGCCCATAAGTCTCCAGCTGCAGGGTGATTTCGTCTGTGTGATCGTCCCAGTTCTTGGCCTTGTTTGCGCGGGGCCCAAACCGTGGCCTGTTCCGAGCATGGTTGAGATCCAAAATCTCACCCAATATCACCATCAGAGGCAAGAAATACCCGAACACACTGTGCGACGTGCACTCGATGTTCAGTCCCCTCCGTCTGAGCGCTGGATCAGAAGCCCGGTCAAAACGCCCAGCTTGGAAGATCTCGTCGTCCAGTGGTTGCAAAAGGCCTTCGCACTCCTTGTTGAGAAAGAACATAGGCCGATTGTAGCATAAAGCTAGATGCCGATCCTGCATATAGAGCAGCCACCAAGTTCGCCGACGTTCCTCCCTCTCTTCCTCCGACACATATCCTATAGAATTGCGCCGAGCATCATCCACCGAATTCTTGCGATTGTCTCCCGCATGACCATCTGTGTTGTTATTCGTTTGATTATTGTCTTCGCCGTCCTGCTCAGGCGGATTGGGAGGCAGTTCTCGACCGAGTCGAATCTCTCGAGCGAGCGACCATGCCGCATTCCACCATCTCAAACTAGCTGCTTTCCGCTCGCTCGCCGAGACCACCGTAGCCAGGTGAATATAAGTTGCCAGGTTGTCTATCTGAGCTCGATCCACTCCGTGTCCCCCAGAATGTGTCGGTACAACCAGAGCACCCAGTCCTCCATCATTAGCGGTCATTTGTGGATAGTTTGGATTGGGAGTTGGCACCGAGGTATTGGGATGGCTGTGAATAAGTGGTTTCAGCATGTTGATTGTAAGTTCCAACAACCTTTGACATATACGAGCTCGGGCATCCAGCTGCGCGGTCAAAAAGGCAGCGTCACTGGTTTGTGCCGCGATCCATAACATGCTAGCCAGCAGCGCTGGAGTACATGGACGAGGGTCGGTGGGATGCAGAATAGACTTCTTCCGGAAAATGTAGCCCAGAATATATGCGTTAGCGGGTCTCAGGTATGCCGAGGTCGAACTCGTGAAGTATTGCTCGAGCAGGTCGCAGGCCAATGCTTGAGGAATGATGGACTCGATATGGGGTAGGAGAGGACGCAGGACTGGATATCTCAAAGTGTCGGTGATGCGAGGCTGGGCCGGGAGGGGCTCGTTGATGAACATTGGCGAGGTGAGTGCAAGCCAATCCGGCGACTCGACCATGGGAGCTTTGCCCATGAAGGCGACAGAGTAATCGTCACCCAGCGGAAATCCAAAGCCTTGTGTCGCTCCTTGTACGTGCATGGGGTCGAGGCTGGACGGCGCATATGCCTGGTTGGGGACGGCAAACTCGATAGCCTGCGTCTGGGCAATGGATGGTATCATGTTCGGTTCCATTTCGTGCATTGGATGTGCGCCCGTCATTCCTACTCCTGACGAAGGATCGAAATTGGCGAAGAAGGCATTCTGATGAGGGTTGGGGTCGAACCCTGCGCTGGGGGGTGTATTGTTCGACGGTAAGGGATTGGCATCGACCAAGCCATCGCGACCGGCAAAAGAGGTACTAGAATACTTTCTCGAGCCTGCGGACTGACGCACAGCGGATTGATGGTTGGTGGACGGCTGAACAGTGGTTCCGTAGTTTGCTTCATCCTGCCCATCCGTCTCTTTCTTTGGTGCTCGGCCTCTCTTCTTGTGAGCACGAGCATACTCGCAGATGAGAGAGTTCTCGGTGCAGTGCGCGCAGGGTTGTTTGCCGTCACATTTAGTACGCAGTTGATTGCATTGGTCACAGGCTCGACTTATTCGCCGGCGAACGGCCGCCGCGTCGCTGGACTCGTTGTTCCCATCAAGCTCCGACTCTCGTCTCTTGCGACCGGCCTGAAGGTTGTCATTTTCATATTTAGGCTGCGGGTGGAGGACAGAGGTGAGCTGTTGCGGTTGGGAGGTGATCATGTCGGATCTCTGGGCATAGTCGTGGTATTCGGAGTAGCTGTTGTGGGTTTGTGGGGGAATGCGGGAGAGCATGGCGGCGGGATTTGAGGGTGAGAGCAGCACGAGGCCGTTGTCATAGTCTCTCGATGTTCGCTCGAGTGCCGTCAAGAGTCGGCGGACAGCCAAAAAGACGCTGTTTGTTTGATGAAGGTTGCGATCGACGACAGCCCAAGCACTGAGGACACACAGCTTCTGCCGTAACGGGGATAAAAGCGGTGGAAACGGTCGCAGCAGGGTAGCACAATCTGAGGAGTGGCAGTTTCGGTGTGGTGTGGAGACTTTTTTTGCTCACATGAGATGCTGGAGGATCGAACATGGAGTCGGAGCGGGCACGCGGCGGAGGGCACGAGTCAAACGTCGGGATTTGGACGCCTCGACCACCACGCGCATGAGAACGAAAAACATGGGATCATGAGCAGTCTCATGCAGCAGACATGCCCAATCGGCAGCAATTGTGCTTGTCCTGTGCAGGCGAGCCAGCGAGAGGCACGGGGAAAGCTGCTGGCAAAAGCAGGGTCTTTGATGAATTGCGAAAGGCATGGCAGTTCACCGGGGGGGCATGTTGCTTGCCCTGGCACGCCTGGCTAATGAACGTTGGAAGCTGGGGGCCCGCCCACCAAGTTAGTTAGGCAAGCTGGGGTTAAGTAGAGGATCATGTTCGGCCCTCTTTATTGGCAGCGTGGTCGGCTGCACGAAGGCTGGCCGAGTCGTAACTCGTACAAAGTACTCCGTACAGGGATGGTGGTCCCAGTGGGTGGTCGCGGTGGGCGGGTGGGCGGGGACCGATCACGCATCTTTCCTGGCAACCATCTCCGGCCACATCTTCACGTCCCAAGGCTGAGAATGCCCATCTAGGGACACCGTGCAGGAAACACATGTCGACTACGATCCTGACCGACCAGACGCTGGTGGGAGATGAGTGAGACAATCATTAACAAAGTGGCGGTCTCTCCAGCGTAATCGAGTCTTGAATTGGGATCCACTGGGAGAATTCCATCTCTTCTCGCAGCTTCCTTGTGGGGGAAAGGCGCAAGATGCGGGGCACGCCTACGCACTGTGTTTGGCTAGAAGTGCCCACCTAGGTGGCGCCCCGAACATCGAGCCGCGGCTGCTCGATGACTGCAGGCGCCCAAAAGCTCGTGCGCACCACGCGCAAGGGTAGCTTTCCACTGGACCGGCCGTTGCTCTTCTTATTCAACGGGTTACACCATCAAGATTTCGAAGCTCCTCTGCGCCAACCTGCCACCGTCTTTTTGCTGCATACTACGATGCCGCATTCTCGTGATCGTGACGCTACGCAGAAGGTGCTAAAGTGCGCAGTCCTGCCCATGCTTTCATCCAAGTGTCGATATCTAGGCCTTGCGCAGCATCCCCCGTCGAACTGTAATAATGCTTGCATATTCTCGGAACGACAGCGAAAGGCCCCGGGAGTTCTTTGCCATAGCTCACCATAAAAGCAGTCACGTTGGTAGATACTTCTGGGATGGCGTTAACTGGCTTGCATGGAATTAAACGTCCTCTGGGCACTCAGCTGCAATAGTTCCGGGATTTTCACCCTCTCTCGTCTGGTCTAATTTCGAAGACACCCATCCCGAAACTATTTGCTTTCGAGTGTGCCACAACCACAATAGCACATTTCTCGAGGGCAATGTAAGCACTTGAGGTTGTTGGCAGCTGCAGCTAGCTGGCGTATGGAGATAATGGCCATGCAACAATGCTGCCCTTTGTGGAATGTCTGTGGTGAATTGACTCGGACTTTTGTGATTTACCATGGCCGTCCTGCATTGAACGCGCTGCCTTCCCTTGCTCCGTGTATAGTTCACGCCCCGCTGGAATGATTTACACAACCCTGCCTGGTATTCTTCTCAATTGTTGCCGAGATGTGCACCGTCTCTTCGTGTATCCCCGGCGGTGCGAATATATGAGGGTCTGAGGCTTCTCCGAATTGCATGCCGGCAGAAGTTTAGTCGCTAATGATTAAGCGACGAGTGTCTCGTCATAGTAGTCGAGCCTTTAGCATTCAGAAGGAACGGTAGCCTCGGGGGCCGCTGTACCCCCCAGAGATCGACTCGCCGAGGCCGCTGACGGTAAATTGTGTTCCTAGGACCCATAACTCGTACCTCTCGGCGTTTCATTGCGGAGCATGTTGGCTCAAAATCTTGTTCAGCCCTTCTCGTTGTACGCATTCATCAAAGTGAAAGCTGTGTGCCAGCTCATCCAAATCTTTGAAGTCCATCCCCTGGAATTGTTTTGCGAACTCATCGGAGAATTGCGCGCTCAACCACGTTTGGATCACCGCGCGCATGACGTGCCTTTCAGTCTGCCACGGGCCTGGGTAAGCGTCTTTTGCGGTTGGGCAGATCTTATCGATCCACTCCACCAGAGGATTCAATGCAGCCTCAGCTTCAGCGGAGTGGTGTACTCCCCAGGCATCCAACCGATATCGCTTCTTCTTGTCTAGGAAGGGCTGTATGGTCCGATTCCACTTCGAGTTTCTGTTCGTGTGCATCATTCCTTGCACTCCGATGTCCTTGTACAGCCAGATACTCCAGCTGATCTTATGCTTGTCGTAGATATTCAATTGCTGGCCGAGCATGTTATATCGGTCATGGTTGATGCCTTCAGCATCCTCTTCCTCTGCTGGGTCGGCGTACACTGGACCGAATTCTCCATTCCAGATGGGGCATTTGTGCTTGAGCATGAATTCGGCCTTTCGCAGGAACTGTCGTTCCAGCTTACGATTCTGGTCTTCTGTGCCCTTGTAGCGGTCACCAGTGGGGAAGCCCATCATCTGCATTTAATTAGCGGAAAACTTACGGTTAACTTATACCTGCAAGACGTACGGAATAGTCGTGTAATGCGTACACGCAATTAGGCAACACGTCGTCAAAGCCGATCCACTCCATCGAGAAGGTGTTGCCGTCTAACCACAGGATGTGGTGCGGGTCGATGGCACGAATAGCCGGTTCCAACCGTTTATAGAAAGCTGGAAGGCGGATGTGTTCAGGGTCGCAGGGTTCGTTGATGGGATTGTAGCCTGCCACCCATTTGTTGTCTTTGTATCTCTTTGCAATCTCTTGCCACAGCCAAACGGTTCTGTCTTGGTGGTCCTTGTAATCCCAGAACGCCGAATAGTTGGTCGGATTATCGGAGTGCCAATCTGGATTTTGACCTCCCGGCACAGTATGCATATCAAGAATTGTGTAGATCTGGTGCTTCGCACACTAGTAGGCGTCAGATCTGCTCGCTTTTGCCTCGGTCTATCGGTATCTCACTCACAATATCGATGACTCTGTCGAGATGTTTGAAGCCCGACTCCTTCAACACTCGTGGGTTCATGTCGTCTTCAAGATGTCGGTAATTGAAGGGTAGTCGAATGCAGTTCAGCTTCAGGCTTGCGAAGAACCGGGCGTCTGCCTCGGTGAAGTGGTATTCGAGCCATTTGTCGAAGAAGTATTCCGCCTTCTCCTCTCCAAGCACCTTTCTCATCGAGGCTCTATGTTGAAACTCGTGTCCGGGATACCCTGTGATAAAATTCTCCATGCTACGTGGATGTGAGCTCGAGTTCTGTCGGGGGGAAGGCAGCCTCACTTCATCCAGCCTCCAATTGCTGCACCACGAAGAACTACCTGCTGCCCATTTCCGTCCACAATCTTGTCGCCTTCGACCTTGAGGTAGCCTGACGCCATATCTGCTTTGCTGTGCTTTGCTTGGGAGACACCGAAGAGAGATACTCACGGCTACAGCATGAATAGTCTTACCTTCTGGGTTCCGGGTATTTAGGAATGGTGGAGGATTGGCCACAGAGCATGTTTGTATTAGTGTTCAGCATTGGCTGGAGGGATCCATCGCTTTCGCAGGCAGCGTTTCCCACCGACGGAAAGCATGCCGGTCGAGGTTCTGAGATGACACCGGATCAATGGTGGGGGGTCTCTATCTCAATCTCTCGAGGTCGAGGAAGTCCACATGATGGACTCTCCGGCTAAAAGGTTCGGGTATCCCGCCTGATATTCGGGAGAAGGACCTTGGAGATGTGAAGGACGGACGGTGGATGGACGATGAATGGGGAGACAATGACGTGCATCACAGCAGCTGCAGTCTTTTAGCCGTGAAGGTCTTGGCGAGAGACAGTCGACACGAGTGGTGAGAACAGTCCCAATCCAGCTCAATTGCAACTCACTCTAGTCTCGAGTTGAATATAGCTACGAGAGTTCACAATGCTGTACTGCCGAATGTCAGACACTTGGCTGTAGAGATCCTACTTAGTAAGAGACAGTGGTGGTAAAGTCATCCAAAAACACATCTCTATCCAGATCAATTGCGGCTCGCTGATGGCTCAAATCGGAATCCAGTTGTTGGAAGCGACAGGGCTGGACAATGCCCAGAATTTCAGACGGCTGTCTTGAGTTCTGCATCACGGTTCAGCTCAGCCCTGCCTTTGCCCTTCTTCACTACTTGCTCGACCACTGTCGATCTTGACTCCAACGGATGTTCTTCTACCCTTGAGCAAATCTCCGAGAAGGATATGGTCGGCCAGGGAATTGCGACAGCTTGACTATCGTATGAGGCTCGTCCCTGCGATGAACTGTCTGAGCTCTCGTCTCTCATGAAATCCGATCACGTTGTGCTCTCCAGAGCTTTGGCCCAGTCCGGAGGAAGCCCCTGTTCATAAGCTCAACTTGCGAAGTCATGTTCTGATTAAGTTCGACTCACAGTGTATCTGCCATATAGCACGTCATATCTGACGTGTGTGACATGCATAAGATTCTCTGGACGAGAGATCTTTACTCGACGTGGCAGTTTCCGAAGCGTGGGCCCGTCGGGGGACTTTATGCGAGTGTTCTGACTGTATCTTTCCCGGGAGTTGTCGTTCTGGGCTCTTCGCATCAAGGAGCGGAGCGTGGCCTTGTAGGCGTTTGCCTGCAGGATTTCGGCGTCAAAGGAGAAGTTCGCTGAAAACCTTGAGGTCCCGGTCGTGGTCCTGGTGCGTTGGGTGACAATGGACGCTGAGTCGCACACGACTATCAGGGAGGTCGAATCATCCCTGACCTGATCGAAGACGCTCCTCGACTCCGTCTCTTGCAGGAACTCTTGTTGCACTCTTGGGTTTCGACATTTGAACGCTGTAACAAGCAAATTGAGCGCATTAATCTGCCGATCCAGCCGAGTAAGGCAGTCTTCAGTCCCTTTGCTCTCGAGCATCAGGTTAACTTTGCTGAGAAATGTGACTTCATCCGTATCATTATACTGAAGTTTGGCAAGTTGCTCGTCAAGGAGGCGGAGAAGGAGGTTGCAGCAGCCAATTGCGGCGCTGAGGTCCAGAGTCAGCTGGTAGTGTTGTTCATCTCGCGAGAGAGATTCGACAATCAGCAGGTTGATTTGGCTGAGAGCTGCTCTTACGGTGATCAACTGGCCCGAGAGCGTTTCTATCGTGAGATTTGATTCCTTGAAGCGCTGGCGCATCTCTGCGAGGGAGCATATGCATCCTGTTGCGATGTCGATGATCCCAAGGAGGGAGCCGACAGCTCCGATCGCTTCCATAACCAGGAGAATGGGCACTCAGAATCACGACGACTTCTGCTACTGTCAAGGTCTGGCCGCCCAACCTGAGAAATAGATTGGAGCGCAACAAAGGTAAGTCAGTGGGGAAAAGCTCGAGGTGTTGCGTCGCTTCTGCCCCAGTAAAAGAACTTGGTCAGGGGGCAAGCGTGGAGATGAAACTTCTTAGGGCCTGGCGGCTCGGATGCCTGGCACACCAGGGCCGAGTATATCGTGGCGGAGCATCTGCCCAGATAGCCTAGGAGCCCCTCGCGATGCACTCCAGCAGCGTGTCTCTATCAGACTTGATCAATCCAAACCGTGGATAAGGAATGCTCTGTCGACATTAGCGAGGATCATTTGCACGTAGCACGGCCGATATGATGACAGCTGAACCAAACCAATGAATATTATCCATCTTAGATTGACGCTACTTCTTCCAACGAGACTACATCCATCGTCACAGCGACTCCTGTCACTGATTGAAATAATAGCCGATGCTATAGTTCAACCACGCACATTGAGGGAGGTCAACAAACGTCCCAGTCGAAGCTGGATAGTCCAAATGTTTGATTGGACCAGTAGCGTTCGACACTTTCGGCCAAGGACCTGAAGCGTGAACACCCTGTAGAGTGTTTGTGTAGCCTCTGGCTTGAAGGTAATTGATCGGGATGTTGGGCTGCCCGGTCTTGACGAACTCAGCAAAGTAGCCGCTGACCAGCTGCACGGAGTACAAGTCTTTGGCATCTCTGAGAGGAACATAGAAATTACCGAATGCCCAGTCCATGTCAGCGCCGTGTAGTTTGAAGTATGGGAGGTTTGGATTTCCATTCGGATAGCCAGGCGTGACAGGGGCACCGGCAACGTTTTCTGGGTTGTAGCCATTGATCGTGCGGTCCATCTGATAATAGTATGTAGCAGGGAATGTCCCTGTTTCGGCGCCGGCATAGACTGTCGCTTGGTCGATGCAGCGGAAAGTGGTATCAGTCGCAACACGCTGCGATACATTGAAGGCATCAAGGGTCTTGTTCCCAGAATCGTAATAGGGAAACAACCCCGACTGGATAATGGCTTGTGCGTAAGACGCGTTGATGCCTAAGCCTGTCATCAAGCCCTGGGTCTCGTTCTGCACTGGTGTCGGAGATATCGTCGAAAAGGATGCCCCATCGTTCGCGGCAACGCCGAATATTATGGGCACATACGCACTGCCACCATTCTTCTTTGTGACTTCGAGCTGGGAGGAGTTGACAATTGTTCCATCCTGGACCACGTATCTTGCAACCGTCTGTAGATTGACCAGGGCGGTGGCATTGACAGTCTCCAGGCAAGCAATCTTCCCGCTGAGAGTTGACTGGGTACAGTTCGACGCGTTGAAAATCTGAGGTCCGGCCACAGTATATGATTCGTTCAAGGTATAGTATGACGAGTACGTGGTTCCGTAGTTACTCTCAAGGCCTAAAGTCTCTCCGCCGCCCAAGTTGGACATGGCAATGGCACCTTGGAACAAGCCGATGGCGGGCGGGCTTCCGAGGAGAGCTCGTACTGAGCCAGCACCTGCGGACTCTCCCATGATTGTAATCTTCTTTGGGTCTCCACCGAACTGGGCAATATTCCGGACAGTCCAGTTCAAAGCCACGATCTGGTCTCCGATGCCATAGTTACCTTTGATGTCTGTGCCAGGGATGGCGAGAAAGCCCAAGGTCGATAGTCGGTAGTTGACATTGACCACGACGATGTCTTCCCGCGAAGCCAGGTTACCGCCATCGCTGAGTGGATCGGCGCCGCTGCCACCAGTGAAACCGCCACCATGGATCCAGACTAGATAAATCAGCAGCGCTCAGTCTCCAGGCGCTAGGTAAGTGAGAAAGCTTACATAAAACAGGTCGCAAGGCTTTCGTCGAGCCAGTCTTGGGGATGTAGGGAGTCTGGATGTTAAGGAACAAGCAGTCCTCACTCGTGCTGTTCTGGTATGGCTGAGAACATTGGGAGCCGTACGCAGTCACGTTCAATATCTGGCCCTTTTTACTGTATAGGTGAGAGTAGACCCAGCGTTGTGGGGGGTCGGCGTATCTAATGCCAAGAAAACGGAATGACTTCTGGTTGCGATAGCCGACATAGGTGTTTCCTGCCGCCGCCACGATCACCTGGTTCGAGGCACGTGCTGTTGAGTTCGGAGGTTGGCTGGCGTCACTCGATTGCGTGCAGAGAACAGGGAGGGGAGTGTTGCCTTGTGGTGTACTTGGAAAAGACAGTTGCGCTTGAGCGGAGACTTCCAAGTTCCCCCTTGCAATGTGGTACTGCTGGTTGGGCGACACTCTTCCAGAGAATGCCAAATATGCCAACGCCGAAGAGAAGTCGCTGCTGTAGTTCTGAATGGCGGCCTGAGTCAAAAGAGTCTCGCTCAAAGCTTGGCATGCAGCTTGCCCAGCAGACGCTGGCATGGGGTCGAGGAGGATAGCGCCGACATGATTGACATCGTCAGAGGCATTCAGGTTGTTCTGGAAGACGTACGTCAAGGAGCTCCCGGAGTTGGACACAGAAACGGGTGCTCTTCGCTCTGCATCATGCGGATGTCCCCGAGCAGTCACAGCGAGCACGGCGAGTGACAGAGCGATTCGAAGCATCGAAGGCATCGTCACAGGGGTGCGATTCCACTCAAGAAATAGCTAGCGAAGGTAGAAATGCCCAGAAGTCCTGGGCAGATATTCTTACCATTATCACACTCAATTCCACCACACCGTACTCCGTCATTGTCTGCATGATCATCTCCGTACGTCCGTGGTGTCGTAGAATTCATGCTATTTTCATCTCTCAGTCAACCCGCAGGACAAATGCCGGGAGAGAAGAGCAGCTGTTGAGACGCCGTTCTAAGACAGGCAGGCAGTTGTCCCTCGTACAAGTTTTCTGGCTAGGGTCAAGATGCGGAGGTGCTTCGCGTCGATGCCGGTTGAATATGCAGACAAGGTCACCGTCTCTTGACCGCGGCGCTGGGGTATGAAAGGCAATCTAGCATTATAGCCGCGAAAAGGGTCCATCTCGCAAAAGAACAGTCAATGACGGCGACAACTGCAGGTCGACCACCCTAGGTCGGTCTGCTACGCAGGAACCCATCTTGCAAGTGGAAGGTCGGAGGCTGCGATATTCAGGCTGAAATGATCTGGGGTCTGATTGGCTGCGACTCGAACTTAGTCATTTGCCAAAAGCGGCCTAGCGCACAAATATCGTCGAGAACCGAATCTTGGCGCTACTCAGGCTCAACTTGCACCCTTGACGTTCACCTTGCATTTGATCTGCAGCTATCCCCGGCTCTATTCCCATCTCCGCATTCGATCAGAGCTTAACTGGCTAAATAATCTCATGGAAGCTATGGCACGGCTGGTGGTCTTGCGAAAGAATGCTTGCAGACGATCCAGCGTTGCTCCGCTTTCAGTGTCCGTGGCAGAGCAGTCAATGTTACCTCCACTAGGAACATCACTGAGCTTGTTGAATGAGACAGGAAGGTGCAGCATCCTGCAATTCCCACAGCAGACCATGTCCTGATCTGTGTTGATTTATACCAAAGGTAGGTCGCGTTTGTTCTGGCAAGACCTCAAGCGCGTGTGACACTTATTCTATCATGGCGGCCTTTTGCGCCCTTTTGTTCCTGTGCTGCTTTGGCTGGGCAACCCAAGCACAGCAGAATCTGATCGCTTTCAATCAATCTGCTGGTGCTCTGCTGCTCGCAGATTCGTCTACAGCGCCCGTGATACTAGTCAGCAACGATGAATGGGCGGGGTGGGTACTCCCAAAGCTAGCCTGGCTGATGCGATACAAGTCTTTGGTGCTGACAATACCACAGTGTGCAACGAGCGGCGGGTGATCTAGGTCGTGATTTTGGACGTGTAATCGGCGTCAATGGCACTGTCCTTACGTTTAATTCCAGCTCCGGTGCCCAGTCCAGTGCACCCGTCGTCATTGCAGGCACAGTGGGCAAGTCCAGTCTGATACGGTCGCTTGTCCAATCCGGAAAGATCAATGTCGACAGTATACGAGGCCAATGGGAGAGCTATCAGATACAGCTGGTTTCAAACCCATTGGAGGGCGTAAGCAGCGCACTCGTTGTTGCCGGCGCGGACAAAAGAGGCTCGATTTATGGCATCTACGACATTTCCGAACAAATGGGTGTATCGCCTTGGTATTGGTGGGCTGATGTGCCTGCCATGTCGCAGAAGTCCGTCTATGTACAGAATGTCACAAAGGTGCAGCCATCGCCTTCGGTCAAGTACCGCGGGTTCTTCCTCAATGACGAGCAGCCTGCTCTGACGAACTGGCTGAACACCCGCTACCCGCCTGGTGAATATGGCCCTGGCTTCAATCATCTCTTCTACTCCACAGTCTTTGAGCTCCTGCTCCGCCTCAGAGCCAACTACATGTGGCCTGCACAATGGGGTATGTATGCATCCTGTCTTGGGCAAGCCTCTTCTAACGGTCTTCCAGCGAGCATGTTCTACGTGGACGACCCGCTAAATCCGGCAACCGCGGACGAGTACGGAATTGTTATGGGAACAAGCCACACAGAACCCATGGCTCGAAACACCAATGAACAATCGAACTTTCTGAATGGTACATGGGGCTGGTCAGTCAATCGTGCGAATGTTACAGAATTCATGAGGCAAGGTGTGGAAAGAGCGCAACCATATGAGACTCTCTACACCATGGGTATGCGGGGACTTGGAGACACCGCTTCGCCCACGCTCAACGCAAGCAGTCTCGAGCAGATCGTCAATGTCCAGCAAGACCTCATACGAGAGGTCTACAACAGCAGCAATGATTCGGTCGTGCCTCAAATGTGGTGTCTGTATAAAGAGGTGGGAGGCTACTTCGCCGACGGTCTGGAGGTGCCGGATGACATAACGCTGCTATGGAGCGATGACAACTGGGCTAATATGCAACGTTTGCCCCTGGCGAACGAGACCAGTCGGGCTGGCGGCGCAGGGATTTACTACCATGCAGACTACGTCGGCGATCCAAGGGACTACAAGTGGATCGACACCATCTCTCTTCAGAAATACTGGAGTGAGTTACAACAGGCGTACGACCGACAAGCTCGCCAAATCTGGATTCTCAATGTTGGCGACCTGAAGCCGCTTGAATTACCGTAAGTTTGGCCAACTCCTCCTATGTCAGGACCGAGCACTGCTGACTTTGCGTCTCTCAATCTACAGGATCAGCTACTTCTTCGCTTCTGCATATAATACCCCTGCCCTCGCCTCGCCTAATAGCACTCAAGCTTGGCTAAGTCAATGGGTTGCGCGTCAATTTGGGACACAAGTCGCCGATGCGA
The DNA here is from genome assembly GCF_000365165.1 of Cladophialophora carrionii CBS 160.54. Classification (NCBI taxonomy): domain Eukaryota; kingdom Fungi; phylum Ascomycota; class Eurotiomycetes; order Chaetothyriales; family Herpotrichiellaceae; genus Cladophialophora; species Cladophialophora carrionii. Next base: position 35,917 of record NW_008481827.1, on the reverse strand, counting down.
CAGCAACCATTTTACTCAATTACTCCGTGCTTGCGGGCATGCGGAAGTACGAGCTCGTTGACCCAACCACGTATAGCATCATCAACTATAACGAAGCCGACAGCGTCCTCCAACAATGGCAGGACTTGGTCAGTGCAGCCAGTGCGATCTACGACCAACTCGATTCTTCCCTCCAATCCTCGTACTTCGAGCTGGTGCTCCACAAGTGCCTTGCTGGCTTTACCGTGTACGCGATACACATCAATGCAGCGAAGAACAATCTATACTCTGAACAGGGACGGACCAGTACAAATACGTTGGCGCAGACGGTTATGAATTACTTCGCACAAGATCACGCCTTGACACAGCAATATCACAATTTGCTGAATGGCAAGTGGAATCACATGCTGGATCAAACCCACCTTGGATACCAATACTGGCAGCAGCCAATGCGGAACAGCATGCCTGCGGTTTCGATGGTTCAGCAGCGTGAAGTTTCTCTTGCAGGCCAACTTGGCGTGACCTGCGACGGCAACAACGGGACCGTTCCCGGAGACGACATGTACCACAGCCTTTCGTCAAACGTTCTCACTCTACCGCCCATGGATCCTTACGGGCCGTCAAGGTGGATCGACGTCTTCTCCAGAGGCACCGATGCAGTCAACTTCAACGTGTCGAGCGAACCTCACGTTCTTGTCACCCCTTCAAGTGGTGTCCTGCAAGCGATGGGAAACAGCACCGACCTGCGACTCACCGTCTCCATCGACTGGGCGAGTGCTCCTAATGGAAGTACAATCTCGGTCATCAACATCACGACCACTACACCGACTGGTGTCTACAATAATGGCACTTATCCCTACGGTAACTTTGGGAGGCCGCAAATCCAAGTACCCGTCAACAAGACAGTAGTACCTGCATCATTCCATGGCTTTGTCGAGTCCGACCGGACCATCTCCATTGAACCTGAACACTTCTCGTCAAACATGTCCAATAACTCCGCGGCATACTACGAGGTCATCCCTGCTTACGGCAGGACATTGTCGGGCGTGACTCTGCTCCCGTTCACAGGTCCCTCCCAATCGGCCAGCTCGAGCTCGTCGCCCAAGCTCACATACAACTTTTACACGTTCACGCCCAATATCACAAACGCAAACTTGACGCTCTACGCAGGAACTGCCATGAACACCGATCCCACGCGACCTCTCAAGTACGCTGTCAGCATCGACAACACGACGCCACAGATCATCCAACCAAATCCATTGACTCATCTTTGGCCCCTGCCTGCGATGTGGAACGGCATGGTTGCCAACGCTGCTATGATAAACACGACGATGCATAACATTACCAGAACCGGAGCACATACATTGAACCTATGGCTTTTAGAACCAGGTCTGGTTGTGCAGAAGTTGGTGCTTGATCTAGGCGGCGTGAGGCGCACTTACCTCGGGCCTCCTGAGAGCATGATTGTGTGACGTCCAGTGACGGCGTGCTCACCCACCTGCTCTCGAGACGCCAAGAATCGATGTATTGGAAGGTCTACAGTAATAGCTAATACATAACTATCGTCGTCGTTGGCCGGTGATGCGCGCTAGCCGACCGAAGTGGAAGTGAAGTTTCCAAACTACTACCGACTCGCCAGGCTGATCTACACCGCGTAGGCATGGTCATTAGGTCCACCTGTATCACGCCGAAGACATGTTGCTCTCTCTCCCCGTTCCAACCGCACAGGTACTGCTTGGTCATAATTTCTTACCAACAATGATATCGAACTGTAGGGGAAGAGCCGCACTGACCCCCCTGCCACACTCCATTTTTTCGTCCCGTTCCTGCTGGCATGATACGTACTCACAGAGGCCATGCCAACGGACAAAGAAACGCAACCCACTGTGGCTGGCCGCTTGAGAAGCGTGTCTAAACCTCGCCACCATCCGCATGGCGCTGGGCCTCAAACTCAGGTTCAGGCCCAGGATCAACTTCACGCTCTCAAAGGCCCAGGGTAAGGGTTCGGGCTGAATTCAGGCAAATATCAAAATTGTGTATACCCCGTAGCCAGTTGGCCGGACTAGCTCGTGCCCACCCCGCCCTCGCTTGAGATCGAGAACCGCCCTCAGCCCATGCCATGCCATGCCATCACATAGGCTGGGCCGCCGTACTCCACCCGCAGCACATAGCTAGCACAATGCTTGAACAGAGCGCACGGAGGCGCCAACTCGGCTTTGCCGTTCCCACAGACCAGACCCCAGTGTACCTAGTAGTTAGCACAAGCAGGAAAATAGGGAACCCCCGGGCTCCAGACCCTCGGACTTGAGTGATTTTGTTTCGAGACGTCTTGTCAGTTTCTCTTTGCATCCCTGGCTTGCGAGGTATTGGTGCATTGGTGCTTGCTCGCGCGATGCCATGAAACCATGATCCCATGATGCCATGTATGGTGTATGCGAAGTATGCCACAGCCGGATAGCGCAGCCGGCTGCAATATCGCGTCGCCACTCTGGCATACGGGCATTGACATCAGTTTCTCGTCTTGCTCCCTCTCCCTGTCAGAGGGATCGTTGTGGCACTTCTGTGGTCCATCGATCGGCTGCCTATGCTTGCTGTATTGCTGTTCGATCAGAATCTTCGATCTTCCTGCCAGGGAGAGCAGCGCCGAACAGTCGACCGGGGGTTTGCATGCAGATACTCGCAAATGTCATAGTCTTGTCATGTCATGTCACGACATGTTACGGCAGGAGAACTCGCCGAGAAGCTCAGGAGCTGGGGTCGATTTCCTGACCGCTTACTCGTATGCGAATCACTATCATGACCTCCTCAGTTCCCACTGGGACATCGATCGCGTGCTTGGCTGAGGGGTGGAGCCTGTCCATACCTATGTAGTACTGGTTTATGGGGGTGCACTATGTGCTTGCTGTTCCTGATCCCGCGGACAATAAAACTGCTATAGAAAGGTACCGTAGCATCGCTGTTACCAGGCTACGTTGTAGATTGTAGGATTCAAGCTTGCTGCATGGCTGAACTTCGGCTGTCAGCCTCGAGCAACTCAAGCTCGTTACGAATGATAATTACCCGCAGTTCAGGCGATTGTGCGAAGCCACGAGCCAGGTACCACAGTACGTACTTGCTGTGTACGCGAAGGCACCTAGTCAGCCTCGCAAGAGGGGGTTAGGCCGCCCCGTATCTGGTAAGCAGCCGGTGCCAGCCCTGTTAGGTGCATGCCCTGCCCCAACCACACGTGGGATTCGGCGATGGGGCACGAACTATTTTCACTGGATACTGTAGGAAATACTGCAAGCGACAGGTTGGTCTTGCGCCAGAACTCGACCTAGTACAGTGACGCAACGTGAATTAGAAATTAATACCTCCTAGTCGTCTGCCTGTCTGTACAGACCACATGAGACAGTCCCCGTATTTTACCCCGACTTTTTGAATGCTCGTTCATGCCCTCTCCGTTTATCCGTGATCCAAGCAAAGGTGACAGGTGCATTCCAGTCCATTCCCGTCCGGACGTCAGACTGTCCGCATCAAGAAGAATGAGAAGTCAATGGCGAATCAATCGCAACGAGGGTTGCGCAGGGGTCTGCAGTCGTCCCGTCGTCCTTAGCGTAGATCAGGCGGAACAAACTGAGCACGGCACACCCTGCAAGGCATCTCCCACGGCATAGTATGCAGGTTTGCGCTGCGGCACCAGTCAGTGTCGAGGACGGCATAGAACAGAGCGGAACTGAAGGGCAGGCCATGACATGTGCCCCGCAGATCGAGGGTCAAACTTACAGTAAAGTCGGCGTTGTACAGAGTAGCAGCACCCTGGCCGGGGAAGGTTTGAGGAATCCAGCTGTTACGGCATGGTCAGTTACTGGTCTTCATCTGCCTCCTCGCCGCAATGGATCTGCAAAGGACATACCTGTACTGGTCGTCGAAATCCCAGACGGTGATGCCGACACATCCGTCCACTTCGACGCAGCTGGCCACGCTGTCGTAGTAGTTCTGCGCCTGCTCGGCGAATCCGGTCGAGTTGGTCGCGTTGGCTTGTACAAATCTGATATCCAGCTCGGTCATGGCCACCTCGACTCCCAACGCGACGTATGCTTCCTTCTGGGCGATCTGGTCCTCGAGCGAAGGCGTTCCGCCAACTTCGAAGTGCGACTCGAGACCGACGCCGTCGATGCGGATGTTTCGCGCTTGCAGTTCCTTGACAAGATCCTCCGTGGCCGTGGACTTGTTGCCCGGCGCCTCGATGCCATAGTCGTTGTAGTACAGCTTGGGTTTGGGCGTACCGGCGGGCAGAGCGTCAACTGCCTCTTGTGCAAACTGGAAGGCCAGGTAGAAGTACTCGGGGCCGATGGTGTCGTACCAGACGCTGGCGGAGAAGGTGCCGTTGGAGTTGAGGGCCTCGTTGACCACGTCCCATGAGTAGCAGGCTCCTCCGAAGTGGGCGACCACATTGTAAATGTGGTTTTGCATGATGGCCGTGAGTTCGTCGGCGCTCCAGTTGCCATTGAGGACAAAGTCGCTGATCTGGGTGGCCCAGACCAAGTTATGGCAGCGCAGGTATTTTCCGTGGTCCTGCGCGATGGCCACGACAATGTCACCTCCCGTGTAGTTAAAGACATTCTGCTCTGGCTCGGTCGAGACGAACTTCATGGCGTTGGCGGGCGTGACCTGCCCGAAGATGTGCGTGTTGTTGAGGATGGTTTGGTACAGGATGTTGGTATCCTCTCCGGTGCCTGGCTGGTCTGTTGCCGTGCCGAACCACAGTTTCCCCGCCGCCTGAGCCAGGTCATTGAGGTACGGGGGAGCCAACGGCTCGAAGTAGCCTTGGCAGGAGGAAGAAGTCGGCGCAGATGGTCCCGACGAAGTGGTGCTGGGTGCCGACGAGCTCGTCACCGCCTTGGTAGGCCCTGATGAAACTGATGAAGCCGGTACAGGCTGTCCCCAAGGCGGCGATGGAGGGTTCCAACCCGGTGGTCCTTGTGGTGGTCCTTGAGGCGGGCCCCATGCCACGGGCGTGGCAAGACCGACAGCCGCAAGGGCCGAGACTGCGGTAAGAGTGAAGAATGAAGGCATCTTGGATGAATCTACTAAGAAAGGAATGACAGGAATGATACAGTCGCTAGCACGACAACTCCAAGGGCTCTTTCGCTTCTCGACTGCCACCGCTTCCCATGGCCATGCTCCCAGCTATATATCCCTTTGCCGGTTATATTCGCAGCAGCACTCACCAGGATCTAAGATTTGCACTGTCACACACCGACAATGTGTTCTTGCGACGTCCAGTCTTGCGCAGTGCCGGCAGCCAAACAATCTCGATATTCAACCGGAACCCCGCAAAGCAGCTGTGATATTGACCAGCATCAAGCATAGGCGAGAATGAGAGGCCACAGACCTTCCTTGTTGAGCGACGACAAATGCACCACGCTGTACCTGACACGCACATTAACAGATTTGGGCAGGTCGGGCACGAGGCATGAAGCAGCTAGGTGCCATGCTCCATGTTCCCCAGTGTGTATCCAGGGACAGGGTCACGGGCATCTAATCTGCCCCAGCATAGGCGTGTGGAGTTAGCGAGAGTAGATTCCTGCGGTTCAATAGTTTACCCTGGTAACGCGACAGCGACAGCCTTGTTTAGCCCAAGGCTGCGACACGCTGAGCCCGCAACGTCGCGTGGTTTGAACACCGTGTGCTGGAGCTTCCGTGGAGACGATGCTCGTGGTGTTTTTCCGGAAAAAATCCTCAGGTGATGACAAGTGGTGGGTGAGTGGTAGATCGATGTTTCCGAGCTTCTGTTTGGAGATCGTGGCAACAATCACAAAGCGGGTGATATCGAAGACCACAAGATTCTGATCAACGTCCGGGGCCGTATTGTGGTGGCGAGCGTGACCGGGTAATAGGATAAATCGCCAATTTGCCTGTCCGCTGTTCAGTGTCCCCTTGGAAGAGTTCGAACAGGCCCTGGCAGTCCGTGGGCAACCCTCCACCGGCCCGGATGAAGCATAGTGGCTCCATACCCCCATGTCCCATCAGTCACCAGTCCCATCCGCCGCCATGGGGGTGTTTGCTCTCTCCAGCGGAGCTCCACGCTCGCTCCCACCTCCGATCGTCTCTGATCACTTCCTCGATGGAGACTCGGTCGACTCCCTGCTTCTGCCGGCCGCTGCATTCAGACGATCGCACCTCCCATGTGCTCTCCCGAGCCTGATCGTAATATGGTACCGTTCGGTAAAACACCCTGGTACGAGCACCGTCTTTCCACCTCCCTAATCCGTCGTCCCGTCGACATAGACTGCTAGTCTAGTGAGTCCCTTGACTCAAGCTTCTTAGGGCCGCCACTTCACCCAGCCTTTCGCCGCGGAAGGATCGTCCAATCCAGACCATGCCGTCCACACCAGGCCACCAGGTCCACCCATTCTGGCAACATTTCGGCGCCATCGTTGTCCGTGATTGGCTTTTTGGACCCTGGTCAGCCGTGAATGCAGACTTTCTAGAACGCTACACCGAAAAAGACACACGGTAGTATTTACACGGCTATCTGGGACGATAAGTCTGCATGGCGAGGGTCGCTCCGTATAAAGCACCTGGCTTGGGCCACGTCTTGTCCGTTCTCTTCTCTCCATCAAGCTTCACGTAGACAAAATCTTCTACGTTTCTTGTTTCATTGGTCACTTCCAAGCCTCACGTCGTCGACTACACCGCCCAGTATGTCGAAGGGATACTTCGAGCTGGCGGGACGCCAGTTCCCCAGGAAGACATGGTATAGAGACCCTGCTTTGAGGAGGACATACATCTGCCTCATGTTCGTGGTCCTCACCAGCGCTACCAATGGGTAAGTGTCGAGCCGCCTTCATACATCCAGCATGGACACTGGCTGACTCGTGTTGCTAGCTACGACGGATCGATGATGAACGGTCTTCAGAGTCTCCAGCCATGGCAGGAGCATTTCAACCACCCCAAGGGTGGCAAGATCGGTATCCTGAACGCCATCATGTCCATCGGTTCTCTGTCCGCCATCCCGTTTGTCCCGTACGCCGCCGATTATCTCGGCCGTCGCATGGCTATCTTGACCGGCTGCATCATCATGATGGTCGGTGTCGTCCTGCAATCCATCTCGGCCGGCTTTGGCATGTTCTTGGGCGCCCGGTTTCTCCTCGGTTTCGGCATCGCCATTGCCCACGGTGCTTCGCCTCTCCTGATCACCGAGTTGGTGCACCCTCAACATCGTGCCATCTTCACCACGATCTACAACACTACCTGGTACGCCGGGTCCATTGTCGCCGCGTGGTTGACTTACGGAACCGACCACATCAACAACAACTGGTCATGGCGTATCCCTACCATCGTCCAGGCAGCTCCCTCGATCATCCAGGTGTTTTTCATCTGGTTCGTGCCTGAATCGCCCCGCTGGTTCATCGCACATGGCAAAGAAGAGAAAGGTCTCAATGTCCTCTACAACGTCCACGCCAACGGCGACCGCAGCGACGAGATGGTCCAGCTCGAGTTCGTCGAAATCCGCGACACTCTCAAGCTCGAGAAGGAGATCGAAGGCAACCAGTGGCTCGAACTCATCAAGACAAAGGGCAACCGCCGCAGACTCATCATCCTCTTGTCCGCCGGTCTCTTCTCGCAATGGTCTGGCAACGGTCTGGTCTCGTACTACATCACTAAGATCCTCACCAACATCGGCTACACGGATACACTGACCCAGAACTTGATCAACGGTGTCCTTCAGATCTTCAACCTCTTCATCGCTGTCGGTGCCTGCTTCTTCGTCGACAAGGTCGGTCGCCGCAAGCTCTTCCTCATCTCCACCACCGGCATGTTGGTGACGTTCATCGTGTGGACCATCTGCTCAGCGCGCTACGCCATCTCGGGCTCCAGAGGTGCTGCCAACGCCGTTGTCGGCATGATCTACATCTACTACTTCTGGTACAACATTGCCTGGTCCGGCATGCTGGTCGGCTACTGCGCGGAAATCCTGCCGTACAACATCCGCGCCAAGGGCTTGACCGTCATGTTCTTGATGGTCGACGTGGCGCTCTTCTTCAACCAGTACATCAACCCCATTGCCCTGGACCACATCGGCTGGAAGTACTACATCTTCTACTGCGTGTGGCTCGCCCTCGAGCTTGCCGTCGTCTACTTCTTCTACGTCGAGACCCGCAACACTCCCCTCGAGGAAATCGCCAAGCACTTCGATGGCGACCAGGCCTTGGTTGCCGGCGCCAATGCCTCCCACAAGGGTCTCACACTGGCCGCTGAGATGGGCCTGGACGGCACGATCACCCAGCGCCACGAGCTCGACGAGAAGCGAAACTCCGTTCAGGTGGAGAACGCTGCCCCGACGAAGAGCGAGCTGTAGAGTACGTCATTTTGTGTGAGAGAATGAGTCATTTTTCTGTTCGGACCCAGACCTGGTGTTTAGATTAGATGGCAATTGTGGCTGGACGGAAGCCCAGCTGAAGATGGGCGGTAACGACTAGTACAATAATACAATGACATCAAAATGTCGACTCCTTGATCCGTGCCCACGCATTCCCAATGCCTCATGCTTGCACTGTGAGGAGATGAACTGGAAGGAGATCGCGACGCCAATGATCATCCACCTTTCACAGCGTCATGCTATGCTCTCAATGCCTCATGCTTGCACCATGAGGAGATGAACTGGAAAAAGATCGCAACGCAATGATCACTCACCTCTCACATCGTCATGGCGATCTGAGTTCTCCTGTCCAGTCGTCTTGGGTTTTGAGCCGTGTCTAGGCATTCCCGATATCTCATGCTTGCACCGTGAGGAATGAATTGGAAGGAGATCGCGACACGAATGATCACGATGACCCCATTTCCATCGTCATGGTGATCTGAGGTCGTCTGGCGAGCCGTCTTAGGTTGATTCGACCCGGCAGAGAGAGCCGCTCTGGAAGCCCGCATCTCGCTTCTGCAGACAATCGATGTGATATATCATTCCGAGCCCATGGGAAGCTAGTACCCCAGGATCTGCAACACGGACTGCGGGTCGAGGCATGCTTGCTGTAGCTGTGATTTCACTTGTGCGACATGTCCGCATTTCCCCAGGCCTGAGCCGTGTCCACCTTGCCGCCCTAGCTCGTGGTTCCTATCGTAATTGTGCTCGCTAAAGAAGCATCCTAACTCGCCAACTCCCCGCACGACGTGTAGCAGCCATGTGCGACCGACCAACATGTCGATTGCCGCCCACAGCTTCTGCATGGTAAAATCGCATGACGATCTCTGCCTCCCGAGAGTTGGCCATACGGGTCGCCATGGGGATTTGGTTTGGGAGCGTAGAGGAGGAGCTCAATGCGTCATTTCCCACACAAGTGTAGGTAACATCAGGCGCATGAGGCTTGAACACGGCTCCACGAGACCTCACGCGTCTCGCCAGTCTGGTACCTGTAGTAAGCGGCCACGGTCGAGCACACATGTTGCGAAGTGAAAAGAGGAATTTTAAGTCTGTCAATGCCGGAGTGACGTGGGTAGCGAGATCAAGGCGAGCAAGAAATTCTCCGAGTCAAGGCCTAGTCCGGCTGTCTTGATCGCGAGTCATGGAGTTCCGAAGACGAACCGAGCAGCGCAGCCTTGCGCCCGAGGTTGTTAAGCGTCCCTGATAAGATAAGATTGATCCACAAAATTTTTGTCTGCGGATTTCCTGGCGGTTGTGTATGGCGTAGAACTTTGACCACTTCCACCAGAGTCGACTCGCTTTCCTCCATCGCACCAATGCCGCCACTAAAGAAGCGCAAGCTAAGCCATGGCGAGTCTTCTGACGCTGACTCTATCGGCTCCACAGTCAACTCCGAAGCCAGCGAGATTGGTGACGAGGTGCCGACGACAGCGCCCTCAAAACCAAAGACATTCAAAGAGCTGGGAATCATAGAGTCTCTATGCGAGGCCTGCGAATCACTCAATTACAAGACACCTACCCCCATCCAAGCCGAAGCGATACCCCTGGCCTTACAGGGACGAGATCTTATCGGGCTGGCAGAGACTGGCAGCGGCAAGACAGCAGCCTTTGTGCTTCCTATCTTGCAGGCTCTTATGGATAAGCCGCAGCAGCTGCATTCGCTCATTTTGGCACCTACGAGAGAACTGGCATACCAGATCAACGACGCGGTGGTTGCCCTGGGGTCGGTGATTGCAGTTCGCTGTGCGGTTCTGGTTGGTGGAATGGATATGATTCAACAGGCGATCGCTTTGGGAAAGAAGCCGCACGTTATCGTTGCAACACCTGGACGGTTACTGGATCATCTCGAGAACACAAAAGGCTTCTCTCTACGCCAGCTCAAGTACCTGGTCATGGACGAGGCCGATCGACTGCTGGACCTGGATTTCGGGCCCATCCTCGACAAGATCCTGAAGATCCTACCAAGAGAAGGAAGAAGAACATATCTTTTCTCCGCTACCATGTCGAGCAAAGTCGAGTCCTTGCAACGGGCATCCCTATCAAACCCCCTGCGAGTGGCCGTCTCTCAAGACAAATACCAGACGGTGTCAACACTGATCCAAACATACCTGTTCATCCCGCACAAGCATAAAGATCTCTACCTCATCCATGTCTTGAACGAGTATGCTGGCCAAACGGGCATCATTTTCACACGAACGGTCAACGAGGCGCAACGCATCTCCATCCTTTTGCGCACGCTAGGCTTCTCGGCAATCCCTATTCACGGCCAATTGTCCCAGCAAGCTCGATTGGCCGCGCTGAACAAATTTCGCGCAAAATCTCGTAATATTTTGGTTGCTTCTGACGTGGCGTCAAGGGGCCTGGATATTCCTTCTGTCGATCTCGTGATCAACTACGATCTCCCCCACGACAGCAAGACGTACATCCATCGAGTCGGGCGCACGGCGCGAGCAGGTAAGAGTGGCAAGGCTATTTCTTTTGTCACGCAGTATGACGTGGAGTTGTGGATGAGGATTGAGGGAGCGCTGGGTAAGAAATTGAACGAACATGAGACGGTCAAGGAGGAGGTTATGGTGCTGGCTGAGAGAGTCGGTGACGCGCAGCGGGCCGCTGTTCTGGAGATGAAGGAACTACATGAGAACCGAGGCAAGAAAGGGGCGACGCTGAGGCACAAGCGGACCGTGAAGGGCGGCGGGAAGAGAGGTCGAGACGACATGGACCAGGACGAAGGGTAGAGAGTCGCTGGCAGAATGTTCCCGCTTACGTACAATAATCACAGCCACCACAGTTGGCACCCAAGTTGGTTTGTTCTGGTCGGGTGACTAAATGTGTAACAAAGCTGCTCGTCCGGATAGTACTAGAGCAGCCTCGGCGATGCAGAACGTCACTCCGGAACGAGGCTATCCTGCGCTAGATGTCAGAGGATACCACCCGTTGTAGCGAGCCCGAATCTGAGAAGACTCGGGTGTTTCTCACCCCCAGAAACAGACAGTAGATCTCGCGGGATGCTAAGCATGTGGTGATGAAGCCTGCGATGGCAGAATGACGCGGGTCGGCGAATTAGAGGCGCCTATTCGGCCATCGTCGAAGTTTTCAGGATGACGTCTTCAAGGTAGCGCAGCTTTATTGGTCGACCGCGCCAGGTGTGTGGCAGGGCTTGCCACAAACTACTCAACAGAAACAGCTGTTCGTCCTTGCAAGAGGATCCGACAGCCGAGTCCGAGCGGCGAGAATCATATTTCATCTGGACCGTGTCGCCTCTGAGATGGGCACTGCTCCCCGTTAACCAGGTCCATGACCTCCTCCCCGAGCCACATCCAACATGCCCGTCATCGATATCACCAAGGACCTGTCGGCCCTGTTTCGACAGCAGGTCCAGGCCTCGCCCAATGCCGTTGCGCTTGAGGACGACACGTCGGCGTATACCTATGCGGAGCTCGACCGGACCGTCGAGACGCTGTCCTCTCGTCTGCGAAAGCATCGAGTGGGCCGAGACAGCCTCGTTGGAGTGCTTCTGCCGCGGAGCGCCGACTACGTGATTGCATGTCTCGCAGCACTTCGCGCAGGCGGCGCTTTCCTGGTCCTGGAACTGGCGTATCCCCCCGAGCTGCTGGCAGATGTCATAGAGGATGCCAACCCAGCTGTAGTCGTCACGTACAGGTCGGAAGTCGGCAAGATCAGGGACGGCGTTCCTCTCGTCGTCCTCGACGAGGAGCATCCAAACACCAACGGAGAGACGAACGGAGAAATCAACGGAGAAACCAGCGACTTATCTCCTCTCCCCGCAGAGCATGACCTGGACAGACTGGCGTTCGTCGCCTATTCCTCAGGAACCACAGGCAAGCCAAAGGGCATCGCCAACCCTCATCGCGCACCCGTGCTCTCCTATGATTTGCGGTTTGGGGTTCGAGATCTCCAACCGGGAGACCGCGTAGCCTGCAATGTCTTCTTCGTTTGGGAGATCCTTCGGCCGCTTCTGCGAGGGGCGACTGTGGTCGCAGTGCCCGATGAGGCGAGCTACGACCCGCCTGCGCTGGTGGATTTCATGTCATCCAAGAAAATCACCGAGACTTTGATGACTCCAACACTCTTAGCGGCAGTTCTCGCTCGGCACCCGAAGATAGGTTCTCGGCTCCCTCACCTACGAAGCTTGTGGCTGAATGGCGAGGTCGTCACGACTGACTTGGCCCGTCGAGCCATGAAAGCTCTCCCCAAGGTTGCGCTGCTCAATTGCTATAGCGCCTGCGAAACCCATGAAATCGCTTGCGGTGACATTGGAGAAATGCTGGACAATGAGGCGACTTACTGCCCAGTAGGCCCGCCTCTAGACCTAGAGCACACTTACATCCTGAACGAGAGCGGCCAAAAGGTGGAGCCCGGTGCTGGCGGAGAGCTCTTTGTCGGCGGACAGATGCTCGCTCGTGGTTATATTAACCGTCCCGAGACAACGGCCCAGGCCTTTACCCCCGATCCGTTCGACTCAACGCCAGGGGCGCGCATGTATAGGACTGGAGACGGTGCTCGAATACTGTCGTCAGGACTACTGGAGATCACGGGTCGCGTGGGATCAATGATCAAGCTTCGCGGGTATTCAGTCGTCCCGGGGAAGGTCGAGAATGAGATTGTTCAACACCTTGCTGTTCGGCATTGTGCTGTTGTAGCACACGGCGAAGCCCTCGAACGACAGCTGGTCGCGTACGTTGTCCGAGACAAGGAGGCCTCGGCAGACCGTGCCGCCTTGGAAGTCGACGAGGTCGGTCACAGCCCTGCGGCGAGGAAAATTCTCTCACCCTATCTTGCTCACTACATGATTCCGGCTCTCTGGGTGGAAGTCGACGAGCTGCCCACCCATGCGGTGTCCGGCAAGGTCGATCTTAAACGCCTGCCTCCTCCTCCCAAGCCAAAATCCCCTGTCGCCAATGACAACCATGCGCCGCAGCTGAACGGCCACACCAGCGGCGACCAGGATCCTATCACGAGTGAAGCGATCGCCGAGATCTGGGCAGCGACGCTCAAGATATCCCGCAGCTCCATACAACCAGAACACAGCTTCTTTGACCTTGGTGGCCACTCACTGACCCTCGCGGACTTGTCGGCCAGAATCTCTAGAGTCCTCGGGGTCAAAGTGCCCATTGCACGCCTTGTTGATCCCGCCACCCTCAACGGCCACTTGGAGACGGTACGCTCCGTGAGAGACGGCCACACCGCCGAGGTGCAAGCAAATCTCCCTGACGTCTTGCGCAAAGACTGCATCCTCGATGAAAACATACAGCCATCAAACAATACAATCATTGCTGCGAACAAGGCGGATACGATTCTCCTGACTGGTGTTACTGGTTTCCTGGGTCCTTTCCTCCTGAACGACCTGTTGGAAAACACATCAGCTAAGATCTTGTGTCTTGTGCGATTCACAGATCCGTCAGAAGCCGATTTGCCAGCCGGAATCGCTAGACTGCGAAGACAATTGCTCGACCTTGGACTATGGCACGATTCGATCATGGAACGTGTGGAAATCCTGCCGGGCAATTTGTCCAGGCCCCGACTCGGACTGTCACCCGATGCATTCGAAGCACTGGCTCGTCGTGTCCAAGTTATTTTCCATGCTGCGGCCAATGTCAATCTCGTCTATCCATATGCTGCCTTGCGCGATGCCAACGTGGGCGGGACGAGAGAAATGCTCCGTTTGGCAGCCCGTGCTGGCGCGACGGTGCAATACATCTCCACCAACGGCGTGCTCCCACCCTCGCAATATGGGTGGAGGGAAGAGGCCATGCTGGAAGTCGATGCAGTTCCAGAGAAACTAACGGACGGATACGGCCAAACAAAGTGGGTGGCCGAGAAACTGGTGCAGGAAGCTGGCCGTCGCGGCATCCCCGTGAAGATCCACCGACTGGGCACGATAAGCGGTCACAGTGCGACCGGCGCAAGCAATGTCTCGGACCTGCTAAATGCAATTATCGTGGAGTCGATCCGACTAGGCTACGCCCCTGATGTGGCAGGCTGGCGAGCAGAGATGACACCGGTGGATTTCGTGAGCAGAGCCATCGTCCACCTCGCCACCCAGACGCAGACCTCACAAACCGTCTTCCATCTTGGCGACCCTGATCCCGTATATGCTCCGTCGATATTCCGAGACCTCCAAGAACTTGGGTATCCAACCCAACCACTCGCGTGGGACGACTGGGTTGCGATGTGGAACGAGAAGCGCGGTGTCCTCAGGGGTGGAGATGGTGCCTTTACGATCGACATTCTGCGCAGTGGCATGCCGAACGTCGAATTCTTGAGAGGCGTGGTTGTCTTGGATAATGCGGTAACCAGACCATTGCGAGCAGGGGTGCAACGACCAAAGGTTGACAGTGTGCTGCTTGAGACGTATACTCGACATTGGTTTGCTCGAGGATGGCTCCTGCACCCGCCCACCCGGCAACATGCTCTCGGTGGAGCTGCAGCACTGCCACGCAGAGGACCACTGACAGGGAAGGTGGCCGTCATCACTGGAGCTTCGTCGGGCATTGGGGCTGCAGTCGCTGCCGCTCTCGCCCGTGAAGGGGCCCACCTGGCGCTGGGTGCTCGACGCACTGACGCCCTTGAAGCCATCAAGAGGAAATTGGTGATTCGCGACGGCAAGATCATCTTCCGAAAAACGGACGTCACGGACCGACGACAGGTCGAAGAGCTGATTCACGCAGCCAACGAGGAGCTGGGTCCCGTCGACATTCTGGTGTCTTGCGCTGGCGTCATGTACTGGACCCTGATGGCCAACGCACATGTCGATGACTGGGACCGCACAGTCGACGTCAACTGCAAAGGATTGCTCCACTGTCTCGGTTCGGTTGTCCCATCCATGGTCAAGCGCGGGAGTGGCCATGTCGTGGCCATCTCATCAGACGCTGGCCGGAAGGTCTTCCCCGGGCTAGGGGTTTACTCTGCCAGCAAATTCTTTGTGGAAGCGACGCTGCAGAGCTTGCGGCTAGAAACGGCAGGGACTGGTCTGCGTGTGACTAGCGTCCAGCCTGGAAATACGCAGACCGACCTCCTGACAATGTCCACGGATACCGAGGCGGTCAAGAAGTACGGTGAGCCTTCCGGAGCTCAGATATTGGACCCGGAAGATATTGCCAACTCGATCGTGTATGCATTGAGGCAGCCGTCGCATGTCGCTGTTAATGAGGTTTTGATCGAGCCACGGGAGGAGCCGATATGAACAGGCCGAGATGCTTTTGAGCCGATGGAATAGGCCGCGAGGACTTGGAGCCGATATGAACAGGCGCGAGGACTTTTTCAGTTGCTTTGAATGGATTTCATGTATATAATACTTCTTTGGGCTTCGTCGACGTACAATTCGCAAGAGACGGAGATCGAATCTGAGATTGGAGACATTTTCAACACACATACGTAACATTGGTAGCCCCTTTTCTTCCGAGAGCCGGTGGTGTTCGGCCACCACCAGACTGCAGAAGTACGTATGACATTACACCCGCAAAAGTGCCTACCAGGGTACCTACCTACATATAAACATGTAGTCAGGGTGAGTTACTTCATAGTGATGGCACGAATAGCAGTCTGCCATCGGTCTGCTCCTCGGCTGTCCGTATGCCTGAAGGACGATTGGCTTCAAGTGCAAGGCTGAGGAAAAACGCGATACGGCGGAGCGCTTGACGTTGAGCTGCTAGCGCAGCCTCGTTGCAAAAAGTTGGAGATTCACATCGGCCAAAATATCAAACCAAGTACAACTAGAAGTCGGCCACTTGAGATCATAGCCCGTTGACTTCACACTGCGGTTCAAGTCCACGGCCTAAGTTTCTTTCTCATTGCAGACTATTCAGACCTCCCACGACCCATTTCGATAGGTATTCTTAAAACACAGAGGCCTGGAATCAGGCAAGATGCAGGCGCCTGTGGTGGTGATGAGTGAGTGATGCCGCCTACAGGCCTCGTCGTAGCAGTGCTGACTTTTCCTCCAGATACGGCGCAGGGCGAGAGGCAGGTGGGACGAAAAGCACAGATATCCAACATTACAGCTGCGAAAACGTGAGGACCCAATGCTCACGATCCCACATTACACACTGACCGACTTGGCAGAGTTGCCGACATCATTCGATCATGTCTCGGTCCCAAAGCCATGTTGAAGATGCTGCTCGACCCTATGGGCGGCATCGTTCTGACCAACGACGGCCACGCCATTCTACGAGAGATTGAAGTCGCGCACCCGGCAGCAAAGAGTATGATTGAATTGAGCAGGACGCAGGATGAAGAGGTCGGAGATGGCACCACGACGGTTATCATATTAGGTGCGCTTGTCATTGTTGCGATTGTATTGCTGATGCTGCTGTGGGACTGACAGAGTAATAGCTGGTGAAATCCTTGCGCAGGCGCTCCCTCAACTCGAACGAAATATTCACCCCGTCGTGATCATCCAAGCATTCAAGAAGGCCCTCGCTGACGCGCTGGCGATCGTGGAAGAGATATCAACACCGGTGGACACATCGAGCGACAAGGCCATGATCTCACTGATTGAATCATCGATTGGCACAAAGACCATCTCAAGACACTCGGAGCTTTACTGTGCCCTGGCCCTGAAAGCAGTACGCACCGTTTCACAGGATCAGTCTGCCGTCTCGAATGCCCCGCAAACCAACGGCGCCAAAGCTCCTGCGCCGGCGCCCCCAAAACCAGTCGAGATCGACATCAAACGCTATGCCCGCGTGGAGAAGATCCCTGGTGGGGAAATTGAAGACTCGCGAGTCCTCGACGGAGTCATGCTGAACAAGGACATCACACACGCATCCATGCGCCGGAGAATAGAGAATCCCCGCATCGTCTTGCTAGATTGCACGCTCGAGTACAAGAAAGGCGAGTCCCAGACCAACGTGGAAATTACGGACGAAGATTCGTGGAATAAGATTTTGCAGATCGAGGAAGAGCAAGTCAAGAAGATGTGCGACGCCATCCTGGCGGTGAAGCCGGATTTGGTCATCACGGAGAAGGGCGTCAGTGACCTGGCGCAGCACTACCTCCAAAAGGCGAACGTGACGGCGTTGAGGCGGGTGAGGAAGACGGACAACAATCGTATTGCCAGGGCCGTGGGCGCGACCATCGTCAACCGCGTCGATGATCTCGTCGACTCAGACGTCGGCACCGGCTGCGGATTGTTCGAGATCGAAAAGATCGGCGACGAGTATTTCACGTTCCTCACAAAGTGCAAGAATCCCAAGGCGTGCACCATCCTTCTCCGCGGCCCGTCGAAGGATATCCTCAACGAAATCGAGCGTAATTTGCAGGATGCCATGTCCGTGGCGAGGAACGTCATGTTTCATCCCCGTCTGTCCCCTGGTGGCGGTGCTACTGAGATGGCGGTCTCCGTGCGACTGGCCCAGAAGTCCAAGTCGGTCGAAGGAGTCATGCAATGGCCGTACCGTGCCGTCGCTGAGGCCATGGAAGTCATTCCACGGACGCTGATTCAAAATGCCGGTGCGTCACCGATCCGGATATTGACTCAATTGCGCGCGAAGCAGGCGGAGGGGAAGTCCAGCTTTGGCGTTGACGGAGACACTGGTGCGGTGGTCGACATGAAGGACTACGGAGTGTGGGAGCCCCAGGCCGTGAAGATGCAGAGTATCAAGACCGCAGTGGAGAGTGCATGTCTGCTGTTAAGAGTCGATGACATTTGTGGGGCGAAGAGCGCAAAGCAGGTCGGTGGGAGCGGATTGGCCGGAGGGGGCGGGGAGGATTAGAGTCGAAAAAGAATCATGAAAGGCAGCATTGAAGGTCATGCATGAGTCAATGAGCTCTCCGAGACAGGGAAACGAGTGATGCACTGATGCAGTGAAGTTTGAACATGACCAACCGGGAAGACGAAGACGGGACGAGGATATGATTTGGTCGGCGCGTGCATCACCTCCGCCGACGCGAAACGACAGTCACGGTATGTACTGCTTGCACTGCACTGCAGCTTTGGAATTCAATCTCTGACCTGAAGTTGATCAGGTAGATGACTCAACACCGCCTATGTTCCAGTCCTGTCCCAGGCTTGTGTGTTTGTACCCCATCCACGACTCTAAATCTCCAGGTGACTCGATCGATCGGTGTCATGCATGGGAAGAAACTCGTTTCAGAAAAGCAGTCAGAAATCGGGGGAGGGGCAATCGATGGATCCGCCTCGCTGTGCTCTGAGAAGTATAAGTAAACGTTCCTCCTTCCTCTCCTGTCTTCTCGCTTTGTTCTCTCCATGTTCTTCCTCATTTCGCAAAGTGTGGTCCTTCCTTTCTATGTCTGATATATGAATTCATTTTCCCTTGTGGAGGGGTCCGTCGAGTTCGAGTCCATGTTCTCCACATCAAGGCATCGTGGCTTCGTACTCCGTTTGTTGATCATTACCTGGGTCATGGATTACAAGATCACACCACAAATGATGGATCATCGATCATGCATCGCATACGATGACTCATCCGACAACGAGCCTCGATTCGGGGGCGCATCATGCGAACAATGTATGGCGGCGTTCAGTCTTCCGTCTGTCGAGCCTATGGCCTCCATCCCGAACACCTTGTCGGTCTGCGTGCTGATGGATCGAAACAGCACCGGAAAGAGTCTTGTGAACACACACACACATACAGGGGAGATGGGAAAAGATATCGGCATCGACGACGAGTAGGCTGCAGCGGTCATTCCCGATTTGCTGTGTGTAGGGACTACAAGGCACAAGCAGAGGGACATGGTAGAATGTGTTCGTCTGGGACACGGCATCAAGAGAGAATGTTTCCCATCTCCTCTCGTGAGGAACTTGCGGAGGAAACGGCTCGGTGTCTGCATTTCGATGAAGCCATCCGGTGAAGCTTCAGGTCGACAGACGCCAACAGGAGTGGTGGTCGAGTTTTCATGACCGGCATCTCTGCTGGCGGCGAGCGGACTGCTGACAGCAAACGAGGAGGCTGCAATGCAGGCGTACAACTCGCTCGACACGCAGACCCTGGACGATATGCAGCAAGTCGCCGCCTCTGAAACCAACAACATGTTTGAGCCTCGCTAGCGTGCGCAAGGTATTGGACAATGCCTCGCAAAGGTGATTACACCCGCTACTCAAGCCAAAGCTTGCCACATCCTTTGGGCAAGTTACGCCCCTTCTGCCTAGAGGTGGTATCTAGCTATTCCGAAGAGCCTCCCACGCGGGCTAGACGTGTCGACTGGCGGAATCCTACAAACAACCTTGATTTTCTGAATGCAAGTAAGTGCTGCTCCTGTGGCAACCTGTCGTAACCCAGCTGACATTCCGTGGTAGAGCCTAGACCATTGGGGGACGAAGCAGTGCTTATCCGAATACATGGCACAGAGAATTCCGAGAGTAAGATAGTACCCTTTCGCACTGTTCGTAACTGACTGGATCCCCAGAATTTGTTAAGTGTGTCGCAAACCAAGGCAAAGGTACCAACCCCGACCGTTATACCCGGTGTCTGTCGTGGTGGTAAGTCTATCCAAGCCTATCCAGTGGCCGACACGGAATGGGTTCTTCGCAACGTATCGCTTCTGGCCTGATATCCTCCGAGGAGGTATCTGCGCATTTGTTCACGATCGCTGCATTCCCGCTAGAATGTCACTTCCCACACCTTGGCAACATCTGCGTTATTGATACCACTTCTCACTGCGCGCAACACAGTCTCGCTATCAATCTCATTAAATCTACTACCTACGTCGTCTTCAGTAACACGGACCATCGCGAAGAAGCTCCTGGACTCGGCCTCCATCAGTCAACTCAACACCGACATATTCAATGTCATGGGTCTCAATCCACGAGTTTCTACAGTTGAACAGGCCAGAGACAGAGTGCGCCTCATCAGTCTACATCTTCACCCCAACAGATTGACCAATAATACGCTCTGCGAGAATCTTGAGTCAAACGGATCTAGTCAGGCGGTAGTTAGCACCATTCTTCAAGCTGTCAATGACATTCGCGCCCTGCCAGATGCTGCTGAATGTGGAATGCAATCATCGAGACCTATGACCTTATCACCTACTACTGGCGCAAGTAGCGTACAGAAATCGCGCCTGCAAGTCGAGGGAAACTAATTGCTATTCGCGCTCCGAGGCTAAGTCCAGCCTTGCACCATCTACGTCATGGTTTCTGTCTGCCTGCCTAGCTGTTGACTCGACCAGACCAGAGAATGCCGCCAGCCACGATATACTTCAGCACGAGACGAAGGCCGACCTCGACAAGAAGACCAAGCAAGGCCCTCCGAAGGGACGGACTGGCACTCAAAGACTAAGAGACCACATTCCACCGAGCTGCCTACAGATGATGCACTCATGGTGAGTAAGGCTGCCCTCGGCCTTGCTTTCCGTACCCACGACAATCGGAGAAGTGCTGTTGTCCCTACCGGGGAAGCACAAGCAGCACCTGTTGATGCCAAAGCAACATCAATATCGGTTCAACACTGCGACATATACATATACACACTATGCGATCTACGGTACAGACACTGTCGTTACGCTCTAGTTGATGGACTGTCGATTTAATGGACGAAGAAGCGATCGAGTTTCGACCCAGCATCCACCGAAAGCGCTTTGGGCGTTGATAGGTGCGCGTGAAACGAGCGCTGAAGCTTAGGACCTCGATCTCACTGTTCTCGAAGCTTTCGCCGGCATCCCATTGCTTCGCCATCTCCATGAGGACCCAGATGAATGGGCCATGCCCGAAACCCCGAGGACATGCTGCCGCTCTTCGACCAGAAACGGATGTTCGAAGCTTCGTCTCACCTTTACGACATTGAACACGGACAATTGCTTTCCATCGCGAAGCGAATGACAGCAGCGAAATCCCCGGGGGCCCAGTACAATTCGTGAATGCTTGGTTGATGCTCACCATCTGTTCACTGCTGCAAGTGGGATTCGATTCTGATGGTATACGTAGAGGCTACTGTAACTGCCTTTTCGGCCTAGGCCCGGGAAAGCCAGGCTCTCGAAGTCCAACAGTCCGCGGCATACCGCCTCCCAGGACGGGAACTGGAATGGTCGCAATGACGACCTGGACATCAGCAGAATACTGCGTGTATGTCAAGATGTCGCATCGTGGCGATCTGTCCGGAAATGGGGTACTTTGACGCCATTCGAATGCTGGGCTCGTCCCGGTTGCATGAGAGAAAAGGGCACAAGGCAATTCGTCAAAGCGTTTTGGTACCAAAATGTTTGCTGCGTGAGAGGATCCATGGCTGCTAACCTTCGTCGGATAACGAGACTCGGTCTGGGTGAAAATTCGAAGCATTCCACAGCACGTTCTGTTCCGGACTTGGAGACTTTCAAGGATGCTCATGACGCCATGTACACACACCGCAGCATGATGCGGTATACACTGTACAAGAACGTTGGCGACACGGGCTGGCCGTGAGGTGGTCCGTGAACACTGTTCGCACCAAAGCACTGTTCAGGAACGATATATGACTGACAAGGACCCTTCATTAACTCGGGAGCGAGCCATCAGACGCGTGTCTAGCCAGGAGTGTACCTATGGCTTCTGTCTCAACATCAACAGGAGCTTACAACTCAGTGTCGTTAGGACCGTCAGCAGCGGTTAAATCACCGTCGCTTCCGCCCGCCTGATCATTACAGAGCACCAGAACATTCGCACCAGCAAGTACGTACTGAACAACAAAGACCGATTGCCCATAGCGTTGCCCACAACGATCTGCCTTTCACCATGTTGAAGCACTTCCCTTGCAGTTCAAAGATGATCGTGGTCGGACACCGCCCTCAAGAGGAGAAACGACGATTCAAAACTCTATGAAGTTGAGTTTAACTTGTTTCGAAGGATGGCGCAGGATTGGCAAGAGTTGTTGGAAAAGAGCGCGAGACAGCAACGCCGGGGCTCATTCGGGTTCTCGTGTATTGATTGTGACGACGCGGTGCAGTGCACCTGGGCACTGTAGGATTGCAAATCGCGCATCGAGATACTGAGCAAGCTACAGAGTACTTACATAGTACCCTATCGCGCCTCTCGTGGACTCAAGGAAGGTCTGCCACACAAGCTGCACCATCTCGCTTCGCCTTGCGTCCCGTCCATAACATCGTCTACGAGCCAGGAGAGCTAGGGCACCATACAGGTATTGAACGGCGGAATGACCCATTGCAAGCTATGAAACTGCCTATGTAAGACGTGAGGTAGGAAGTGATTCATTCGCGAGAGAACAGGGTAACAACGTGCGTTCGTGAAAAGCCGAACAAATGTACGGAGTAGAAACACAACTATTGAGGAATTATGGTGAGTGAATGCGGAAATAATGTAAGAGGGAACGAATCTCAGATTCTAGATGTCCAAACTTCGCGCTCGAATCTCGAATGTCTCCTTCCTAGGGTGGTATCATAACACGAAGCGAACCGTATCCGTCGTCAAGAAGTGAAACTCTACAACTTTCCTGCCAACTCCAAGCCGAAAAAAAGGTTACGCCAACGGCAGCTTAGTCCCATTACGGCTCAAGACTGTGAAGCCTGTGTCGATACCCCAGCCCACATTGTTGAACTCGACAAACATGTCGGCAATTTGCTTGTCGGCAGTAATCTCGAAAAGGTTGAATCCGTTCACAGGGATGGTCTTGCTTCCGATCCCAGCCATGTTCCAGTACCACAGGACGTTCGTGCAGCCAGCGACCAAAGTCTTGTACGTTGTGATGTTGGTGATTGACGGTGAAAGGAGAACACCTTGGATGTACTTGGCCTTGCCGGAGAAAGTGACTGCGCCGACCTGCCTCACATTAGCAAGAGCTCGAAGCACGTCAGAGGCACAATCTTACGGGATGTCCAGCAAGCATATTGATCGAGTCGGACTTCTCGAAAAAGTCGGGGCCGATCAAGGCTTGGGCGGTGGCATTGGCAGCGTCGACATCGGGATGGTCGAGAATGCTGATGAACTTGGCGACAATGTCGTCAGCGTCCGCCTGCGTCAGGCAGCCTTTTCCGCGCCACGCCGGGCCTGCGCCGTGCCAATCCCTCCAGTTAGGCAAGGCGGCGACTGTGGACGCGAGAGCAAGAGGTGCCAAAATGCTTGAGAACTTCATGGTGGTGGTAAAGGTCGACAAGGATGGGACGTTCAGGGGCGGCGAATTGTGCAAGAGCAAGTGCTAGATAGGCATACAAAAGAGTGACTTGGTAAGGAAAGCGAATGACTTGATGAAGGGAGCGAGTGACTTGGTGAGGGAAAACGAGTGACTTGTGAGAGGGCGCCTTTGGTACAGTTATATAACCTCACCTTCGATGCAGACATATCAAGACTTTTGAATCTTCAGCCACAAGCCACGACTAGGATCTTCCCTTCCCGGATGCGCAAGGAAGAGGAAGATTGGCATCGGCCAACCTCATCTGCGACAATCGTATCCGGAAACACTTTGCATCTTCAATCGTCGCCTTCCGCCAGTCGTGTCTGGAGCGGCGCAACTGATCTGCATGGAGGCCCGTTGATGAGAGTTTGACTCGAGGCACGTTGAGATTGGCCAAGGCCGGGTGTCGGTAAAAGTGTATGGCTGTCGGCGAATACGTTGCTCCGACGTCTGCGATGTGCCAGGCTATCTCAACTTTGTTTCATTAAAGTAGGCATCCAGCAAAGTGTGTTTCTGACCTTGAGCGGTTGAAAGCTGGCCTAACCTAAGGTCGCAATCTCCCATTCATCATGTTGTGTCACTGGATCGTGGACTGTGATGCTCAAATCATCACTGCATTGAGGTGCGACGCGCCTGACACTGAATACTGCCAATGCTTGACTTGCTCATGCAACATGATTTGCCAGGCTGAAGTGAATGATTATTTCTCTGGGGATACAATAAAATGGAGGGACACCCTGTGCTCGTATGAGGTCGGATACCCCAGAGATCAGAGATGGCCCCCAGGCTGGTGAGATTGGAGGGTCTGTTTTGCTTGGCGCGCCGCAGTCGCATTCGGTAGTCGACCAATATAATCTCAAGGCTATCACTACTCGTTTCGGGACACATCCTCTCCACCATTTAGTCTGGACTGGAACGTTCAACAGAGTTCCTGGCTCGGAAAGAACCTTGTATCGCCACAACAAAGCCTTCGAAGATGCGTTAGTCCCCGCCATACAACGAAGACCTTCAAACGTACGGAGTAATGGCGTGCAGGTCTGTTCCAGCGGAGACGCGACGGGACAGGTAAGATGATGGCCCACAACCTGCTGCTCGCGGATATATGCCTATATCCTTGCCTCCTGTCAACTAGATTATTGGGCCTTGCCCAAGATCACCAGCAATCCCCGGGGAATAACCCTGAGCGCTTCTCGAAAAGACCTCGCCCCCAGCTGAAGGTGAGAATCAGGCATGCTGAGGTGCGTGTCTTCGCCTTTCACTTCGGCGGGCTCGATAATTCCTGCACAAAACCGATGGAAGCTACAGCCTGCCGCCCAGCCCAAACTGCATACACAACATCATTCCCAGGCTCATCCTTTGTAATGCCTACAGACGAAAGAGCTGAGGAGGTGTGGATGCTTTAGATGCAAAAACGGTCGGGACGAGCCAGATGATTTGTCGGAATGAAAAGATTTAACCACCGACTAAACCCATGTTGTTCTAGGTTACAGGTAACCGAGACTCGGGCCCACAGACGTTATGCACAAGTCGCTCGATGCACGCATTCCGTCACTAGAAGAAGCTGCTGATGATAGTGATGGTAGCAGTGTAGATCATGCATGCGATACCCAGAATCATCAAGAGAACATCCGCAGCTTTTTCCCGAGTTGATTTTGCGATGCCTTTGTAGTGTAGAAGAGGAGGGTAAATGTAGACCAGTGGTACGCAACAGATGGAACCAATGAGGGCCACAAAGGTGTCGAGGTTGCTGGATCCGAGAATCGCGATCAAAGCACAAAGGACGACAAGGACGGTTCGGAACCCGTTCTTCTTCCATTTGGTAAATGCGTCCCTTTTCCCAGAGCGACGGCCAAACACCTTGCCTTCGAGGATGCGGAGAGCTGGGAAAAGCTGAACGGGTGTACCGGCCATAACAGCGATGGCGTACAGAAATTGCACGGCGTTGACGAGTCTGCTGCTTTGAGGAAAGTTGGAAATAACCTCGATCTTCGTCGCCTCGCCGAAGGTCGCATAGCAAAGTGCCCCGATGGAGGTGAAGATGATGGTGTTGATGAGCATGATGACCCAAAGAAGAGGCTCGAACTTCTCCGGATGTTGCATGGATGACTGAATTGGAAGAATGAGACCGATGCCTTCGAACGTGAAGATTGCGGAGCCGATGGTGAGTGTGTAGTGCTGAGGGTTGAATAGTTGAACAGTCGGATTGAGGCCATCCTCAACGAGACTCGAGATGTCGTACCAATAGATGTAAGCGAGACCGAGGAGTATGAAGACATCGGCCAGCAGTGCAGCCGGACCAAGCTTGGAAATATTGCGGATGAACGCAAGCGGGATCAATGCAAGTAGTTGCAAGGCGATCAATATATTGGTCGACAACGGAGCGGTTCCTCTGCTGATTGCAACTTCGAAGGAGTGGAGATTTTGTGCGACGAAGACTGTTCCGGCACAGACAAATCCAAGCTGAGAGATGGTGACAGACGCCAGGATGATTGATCTCATTCTCGGGCCCCCAATCGCTTGACCAAGTTCGCCATAGCCGCTCTTCTGGTAGACTTGCCGACACTGCAGCAGCAGGTGGAATGCCCAAGTGGTAACAACAGAGACTGTCAGCAGCGTCATCGACGAGAACAAGATGCCGCCGTTGTTGAATGCCTTGGGCAAGAACATAATTCCGGTACCGATGAAGGCTTTCAAGAGGGTGAAGAATGTTTTGGTTGTGCCGGCCTCGCCCATCTTTGCAGCCATGGTGGTCCGCCGTCGGCCAAGCAGCGGCCTCCTCTCGCCAGCTGCTCTTCCTTCCTCGTCGTCAAGGGTTGACGTATCATCGTCGGTGTCCTCGAGATCTTCTCCGGCGAAGGATCCGTAAAGAGACAAGAATTCGACGAAGTTCCTAGTGACTGGAATAGCAGCGGGGTTGAAGCGGCCGTACTTCTGCCGGACGAACTGTCGGCGGAACCCTCCAGGGGCGAGCTGCTCTGCCACAGTCGTTTCATTTTCGAGGTCGCTGGAGATTTCATTCGGGTGGGAGAAGGTAGCCGCACGTTGATGCAGTCTGGCTCTGTGCGGGATTTTGAAAAGATCACGATGAATGTCACCTCCCTGGAGTTTCAGGGACGACTCTGGCTCAGATTCCCCTGGACCTCTGGGGCTGCCGTCACCAGCATGTACGCCATCTATATCGGCGGTGTATCCATCTGGAAGATGGTCGGCAACGACGCGAGCGGCTCTGCTGTCGTCCGTGGCAGAATTTGGAGTGTCGGACATCGTGGCAGAAACTGCAGATTTCGGTGCCAAGGCAGAGTGTGCGACTCAGATGAGAGGCGAACGAGAGACTTGCCCATACACCAAGGGCTTTTGCAGTAGAAGATTGCAGTTATTAGATATGGGAAAAATCCTTTGAAGTGAGGATAAGATGAATTCCAGGTTTGTTTGAAGTTATTGTTCGACATACGAGAGTGATGGATGGTTCTGGACGTCATCTGTAACAATGCTTGTGGTTCAAAACTGAACATCCGATTGGCCACTGGCCCATCACTGCTTGAGGTGCGCAGAACCGGAGGAATAGAAATTGCGTCTCCGGCATCCATTGTAGTGATGGCGTGCTTGGCTACCCGCATGCGCAAGCTGCTCCTCAGATTTATCGACCGGGCGTTCCAAAGAGCACATTTCGTGATCATGATTCTCCACCGACACTCGGAAGCAGTTCGGCTGGGTCTTCTCTTGTCGCTACCAATGGCGGTGTTGCAAGCCAGGCCGATATTTCCACGACTCCAACCCTCAGCAGCTGGGCTATCGACGGCGACTCGCACTCCTCCCTCGCTTTCTATCGTCCCTTATGAGTTTGCAATTACGAGCGCGTCAGAGTACAAAGAGTAGCCTTGGAGCGCTTTGGAACACTTTGGCTGCAAGAGAAGGCACAATGGACCACATCTATCTCGGGTTGTAGAGGTTGCCTCTATCTGATCGCACTCTTCTTACTGCAGCGTAATAATATCAATCGACCATACGATCTTTTCAGATTGAATGCTGCAGACAGGTAACCCTGGCTCATACTTACACTTAGATATTGCTTCGTTTCTCGTGGCACAATATCTCCAATAAATTGCGCAGCCAGCACTATCTGTTCAATGGGACAAGTTTCGGCTGCAAATAGCGGAGGTCGCCGTCCTGGATCTTATTCACGTATTCCTCTATGTAGCTGAGATACATCTTCGTCAGATTCCCTTCGTCAATTCATCTCTGGGTGACCACCAAAGACGCCAATTTCCTTCCATTCAATGGCTCGCTGGCCAGATCAAGATCCAGATTCACCGGGTTTTCCTTGGTGCAGGACACGGCCAGCGGCTAGCGAAACGCAGAAGTCGGCATTTTCCATCGCAGCTGCGCGATGGGCGATGGTGATGATCGTGCTCTCTTTCAATTCTTCTCTCAGAACGCGCTGTATCTCTGCTGACGTCTCTAGGTCAATGCTAGCAGTCGCTTCGTCCATGATGACAATTGCGCTTCTGCGCAATATCGCTCGAGCGAGCCCGACAAGCTGTCTCTGACCTTGGCTCAAGTTGCGCCCGCCGTCATCAATCTGTGTTTCCAATGTCCATCCGTATTTCCCGCAGACCCTCGAGAGCACACTTTCACAAGCCAAGTTAGAATGTTCCACCATTGGGTCCAGATTGTGGCGTAAGGAACCCGGAAAGAGAATAGGTTCTTGGGCCAAGAAGGTTATCCTGCTCCTCAATACCTGCTTATTGACTTTCGCAATATCAATACCATCGATCGAGATGCGACCGGACTCTGGTATGACTGTCGCCAACAACGCAAGCGCTAAGGTGGACTTGCCGGACCCAGTCCTCCCGGTGATTGTATTTGTCGAGCCGCCTTCGAAGCGAACCGAAACATCTTTAATCGCTGGTTCAAGGTGTGGCTGATACCTGATCGTGACGTTCTCAAACACAACATCACTTCCATACTTGGGCCATGCCGCAGGTGGCTCAATGGAGCTGGGCGGTTCTTGTTCAACATGAGTCAGCTCGATTACCCGCTCCACTGACACGAAGTTGAGTTGGAGTTGGCCGTACGACTTGCAGATTGCGTGAGTCGCTTCAACAAACTTGTTGGCCGATATCAGGACGAACGCTGTGAGGCCAGCCGACAAGTTTGAAAAGATGGCAAGAAGTGTGAGGAGGAAGGTCGATACTGCCGAAAGAGTATCGAATCGGTACATTAACCAAGCTTGCAGACTCCAATAAAAGTGATCCATCTTCTGGAACGCGTCGGTGACCTGGATGTTCTTCTCCTGGAATTGAGTTTGAGCATTAAAAGCCCTGACCGTCATCAGACCGTTCAGCAAGGCCCCGAAATTTGACATCAAAGGCGTCAGCGAGACCATTTCAAGCCGCCGCAAACTTTGTGAGGTCGGCAGAAATCGCAAGAAGATCATAACAAATGCCAGTGTCAGCCCAATGGCGAACAACAGAAATGTCGGTGTGATGCTGGCAATAACAATCATGGAGGAGACCCAGGCGACAGCGTACCAGATCACAACCATGAAAAGTTCCGCAATTCCACCGTCAATGGTACCGATGTCCGAAGTCAGTCGATTCATCAACCTTCCCACCGGCGTCACATCATAGAACTGGAAGGTCGCATTGCTGATACGCTCCATTATTACCTGGAACATCCGCTGAGCCGCAGAGTACGTGACCACCAACATTGATATTTGCGACGCAACCAATCCCACGGTCTCCCAGGCTACAATGACGAGGAATCCGAGAAGCCATGGCCGAACGTTGATGGCCGGGTCGGGGAACTTGTCAAAGAGACCGGAGGTGGGGCTCTGCAAAGGTTGGATGTCTGCTTCCAAGATCTGAAGGGTCAAAACTTGAGCCTTGCCTTTGTTGTATGCCTCTCCCCATTCCTTCAAGAACCAGTTCTCTGCGACATGCGCTGCGCGACAAACCGCCGCTATCAAAACAACCATCAACCACCACCTTATGGTCCCGGCCTTGATGTACTGCCAGTACACCTGGAGTTGTACCCCACCGTGAGCTCGGTATTCGTCTTCGACAAACTTATCAGGAACCGGTGCTGATTCGTCGATGTCTTTGCTGTTATCCGCGACGAGCTCGTCGTCCACTGCGGTGGCTGACGTTACCTTGGAGAGGTCCGCATCACTTCGATGCAGCACAGCTGTGCCGTTCGAGAGCTCAATGAGCTGTGACGCCAGATGCTGGCAAAGGTCAGTCCGGTGTGTGACCAGGACTACAATGCGATTTTCCATCAGGCTACCACACAAACACTTTGTGACAATCCATTCGGCCGTTTGTTGATCCAGAGCACTCAAAGGGTCGTCGAGAAGGAGAACCTGCGTTCGGCTGTAGACCGCTCGGGCGAGAGCCACTCTCGCTTTTTGTCCTCCCGACAAGCCGATGCCGTTTTCGCCGGTCTCGGACAAATCCCCATGCTTGAAGTTGGCTAGGTCTGGAAGAAGAGCGCAAGCTTCGAGCGTCTTCTTATACCGGGATTCCTCGTATGGCGAGTTGAAGAGGATATTCTCTCGGATACTCATGCTTTGAAGCCAAGGAGTCTGGGCACAATAACCAATGGCGGCTTGCGGCTTGTACAGACGCCCTTCGCGCAAATCCAGTTCGCCAAGAAGAGCATGCAGCAGAGCGGTCTTACCCGCCGCGACTTCACCGAAGACAATGGTCAAACCGCGCGGAAAAGAGAGGTTGAGATTGCAGAGCACCGTGCCGGAAAGACCAGGCCACGAGAAGGAGGCATTTTCCAGCTCCAGGCGATCATGCTCACTGGGTGACTGATTGGATTCTGCCTCATCGGCCTTGTCCGGTTCTGCAATGAAATCTGAGATGCGGCCAACTGCGACGGAGGCATTCAACAAGACTGTGATGAGATTTGGAAGTTCGCGGATATTGGTCTGCAATAGCGAGAAGAGCTGCAATGCCGGAAAGGCGATATCGATCCGCAGCTGCCGTCCCGCGACGACAGTGTAAGCGTAGAAGGTGGCGACTGGAAGTATGCCGTTTGCAAATGAGTTCAAGGTCTTGATCGTCGTATTCAAAAGAAAGGTAATGATCCTCAAGTTGAGCTCCTTCTGCCGCGCCGTCATGACGCCATCAAGCCATGCGAAATGCCACCCGTACCATCGCAAATGTCTGATGGCCTCGACATACTGGGTGATCTTTTGCAGCTTGATGTCTGTGACTTTCCGGCGTTCCTTCTCCCATCTGAGAAGGACTCGGGCAAGAAGGTAGTTCAAGAATTGAGCAACTATGACAACGGCAACTCCAACAAAGGATGGCCATCCGAGCAGTTGCCAGATGAGGACGACTGAGAGCACCAGACCGAGAGGCTTGTTGATAAGCGTCTGAAACTCCCAGAAGCGTTGAGCAACTTCGTAAGCGTCGTTTCGAAACAGATTCAGGATCTTCCCCATCGAGGCGGGCGTTTTCCTCTCAACTTCCGCCCGCCTCTTGAGCACAAAGAACGCCTTCACCTTGTGAAACCTTTCTTGTGTTCGACTGGCAACACTCTTCGGTCGCCGCGCGTGCTGGGGAAGAAGCTGTTCGGTTTCCGGGAGGGCGCCTGTCTCCTCTGCCTCAGATGCACCAAGGGGGTTTTCTTCCTCTGGCCCGAAGTTAATCTCAGCTTGCTGGGGAATCCCTCCTAATATCTTCCGATTCAACGTCTTTTCATACAACATCGTAATCATTTCGCCCCGAGAACGCTCATAGCACCTTCTTCCAAACCACAAACTAAAAACTGCGCTCTGCGCTGCAACCAGTCGCACAGCGAGGATGAGCAATGCCCATTGGATTGCGGAACGCTTCTCGATATCGATGCTCTCCATGGCCTGCAGGAGCTTCTGTAGAATGACAGGCGCGGAATAGTTCGCAGCGAGCTCGATGATTGCCAGGATTGTGAGCAGGACCAAGTCGATCCAGTTAGCTTTCAGTAACCGTGTAACAACACTTCCTCTGAGCTCGCGGAAGGTATCATGAAGCTGGCGGTGCTGAAATTCATACGGGAGAAGCCACACATCTTCATCGTTGAGTTGGCGCCTGTTGCCCACCCTGAGCAGGGGTCCAATCCAGGAGACTGTCATCCATTGCAGAAGCGTCAAGTTGTCTTCGGGAGACCGAAAGGCACTCGAAGGAGCATTGAAGGGGCGGCTGATCGCGGCTCGACTCAACGATGGGTCCCGGAGAGGCATATTGACGACCACGGCGATTGCAATGGCCGCCAGAGCAGTGCTCGCGAAAGTAAGGACTGCATTCCTGCCGTTCAAGTTGTGGTAGAAGACCGCGGCGAGGAGACATGCCCCAGCAATGAGAATGCCGACGAGATCCACGAAAAGCAGGATTGAGGCAGTCCTTGGTCGACATGCTATTACATACACCACGGCAAGAGCCCAGAGGGCGCTGGTAGTAGACGCCCATGTAACAGACAGTGCCACCAGAATTTGTGCCACTAAGCCGCTAGCGGAGAGAATAATGAGACAGAGTGAGTGCCACCGTGGTGAGGATTCCTTGGATTCAATCTCCAGACACCCGACAGGCTCCTCGATGAACGGTCTTGGCCACGGTAGTCGAATTCTCGAGTTGCCGATGTTGGGTTTCGCCGCCATCGTGATTTGTCGAAGGCTCAAAGCCACGACAACGCACAACTCCGTCTTTTAGGGAGCAGAAGATTCCGAGCAACGGTTGTGCCAGTGCGAGGTAATGAACAGCGCCTTCAATATCGCGACCATCACTGCCGGAGTTCTCGAGATAGATCCTGCCGCCTCATGACACTCGGCACAATGTCTTCGTTTACGAGGTACAAGGACGTTGAAGAGAAATTCGGTGAGATGATGTTTCAGAATTTTGGAAGGCCATCACGGCACTAAACCACATTCGAACTGTCCACTATCCGTTGCAGGCGATGTCTCTCGCCGCGGATATCCGGACAGGTCCGTACCTTGTTCACAAATGCTTCTCAACAGCATTTCGCCGGTCAAGGCTACTTCAACCACATACC
Organism: Cladophialophora carrionii CBS 160.54; assembly: GCF_000365165.1. NCBI lineage: Eukaryota > Fungi > Ascomycota > Eurotiomycetes > Chaetothyriales > Herpotrichiellaceae > Cladophialophora > Cladophialophora carrionii. Next base: position 3,415 of record NW_008481827.1, on the reverse strand, counting down.
AAGTATCCTTGTGAACCACAAAGTTGAGCACCGGTACTTCACCGCCAGATTCATAACCTCAGATAAGAGCTCGTCCTTTCGAGTTTGGGATGCGTGAATTCTTCCGGTGTGCCGATATCCGAAGCGGCCAAGCAAATGTTGCCAGGAACCGGTCAATCAGATTGGAGGTTTGATAGATCTAGAAGGACGGATTAGGCAGGACCGTAATGGGGTTTCTTATCATGCATATGTCCAAGCTACAGCAGCCGGCTCAACGCCTAGTCTCGTGAATTGAGAGCATTCATGAGATGGCAGAGATCATTTAAAGCGATGGGTTCGCGCTGGTCAACCGCGCTGTACTGCCCGACGAGGTTCAGGACCAGGTTCGTGGCAATGGAGTTCCTCTTGCTTCTTGCCTTTCATGCAGCGTTTGCCTTTTCCGCACCCTTCAGGAGGAATCCTTACAACTACATCCAACCTCTGGCGAACGGTGATGCGTTGTTCGAACTCGGAAACAAATCCTATGTCGCCAACGTTGTGAACCCAAAGGCTGTGGCGACCGTCACCTTCGCTTCAGAAGCTGGCAAAGACGAAGGCAGTGTGCCGTTGACAGTCATCAACACCGAAGCCTCACTCATCACGCAAGATGTGCTCCAGAGTGTGGTTTCAAGTTACCTCCAAGGAGACGATGTCTTTTCGGAAGACTTCCTTGAGGCTGTTCTGATCTCTTCATCGGCGTCGAATCCCATTCTGGACGCATCAGCAATCGCATATCTGCAATCGTACAACATCGGCCAGGTCTTTGTCAGCGGCGGCTTTCCCGCAAGCGGTATGGCGAGCCTGTCGACCTTTCAAACCGCAGCGCCTCCCGCTGGACCTTACCTTGCAACCATCAAGTCCGGACAGCTAGAGCTTGCCTCGGTTTATCTGCTGTATGCAGACTCATACCGAGACTTCTTGTACGGGACGTACAACTCCGATGATGGTACTGACACCTATATTGCTGTCCCAGCTTACCTGGCAAGATACTGGAACCCGATGATACCGGTCCCATCGCGGATATACAGCTGGGAAGACAGCAGACCTTTGGCAGGAGAACGGGTTGCTGTCAAAGATCTGTACGACATCAAGGGACTCCAGACCTCTGGCGGGAGTCAGGCATGGGCATATGTCACACCTCTGGCTGACGGAACAGCTCCATCGGTCCAGAAGCTCATCGATCTCGGGGCTGTCATCGTCGGAAAGTACAAGCTTGCTCAGTTCGCCTCAGGTGCAGATCCGTGGCAATGGCAGGACGAACATTATCCCTTCAACCCGAGAGGCGATGGCTGGTTGACGTGCTCGGCCTCTTCGTCCGGTGGAGGGTGTTCGATAGCGGCATATGACTGGCTTGACTACGCAATCGGATCAGACACCGGATCTTCAATGAGGCGGCCCGCAGCAGTGAGCGGCGTATATGGGTAAGCGGGCAACGATGCGTTTAGTGATCGAGGAGCTGACTGGTTGAAGACAACGGCCCAGTCAAGGATTGATGACTCTTGAACGTGTGATGCCTCTCGGCGGAGCAACCGACACCGCAGGTGTTTTCTGTCGCGACCCGTACAAATGGATCAAGTTCTCGAAAGCATGGTAAGGAAGCTGTCCCCGCAACAAGACCCACTCTGATGAGAAAAGGTACACTCCGGACATGTATCAAAGTCCGAACCTGACAGGGCTGTCGCCCTTGGTAGTGCCCGACACCGACATGTTCCCAAAACGCATCCTGTACCCGGTTGAGTATCTGCCTCTGAACAACTCAGCAGCAGAAGTCGTGCTGCAACAATTCATCAGCAATATGAGTTCATTGTTCGGGATGACGGTGGAGAAATTCAACTTTACCGCGACGGTCCAGAACGCGACAGATTCCCGAGTCAACAACCTGACATACCTTTCGTCGAGGCCTCTGGGTGTTATTAACGCCTGGACCCAATGGTCCCAAGTTGCCAAACCGCTCATTACAAAATGGGCAGAACTTTTCGACGGACGCTTCCCGCCGATTGATCCCGCTCGACGACCTGGATGGGTGAACTTCAACGAGACCATCAACAACGCCGCCACGTATCAAGACGCGTTGCAAGCTAAGAACCTTGCTGTGGAATGGTATGAGGAGAATCTGCAATTCAGCACAGCTGACTCTTGCTCCGAATCGGTCATGCTGTACGATATCGGACCCGGAGGCTTGCCATCTTTTCGCGAGGAAGGCTTGAATGAATCGCCCGCTGCTTCGTATCTGGCCGTTCGGCCGCCGACTGCAAAGATCACTGGAGCTAACATTTGTCCCATTTATGGTTGCGCGGATTTCACAATACCCATTGGCCAAGTCCCATATTTCAGCAACGTCACATATCATGAGGAGATGGTGCCCGTAACGATTAATATGGTGGTTAAGCGCGGTTGTGACTTTGTCCTCTTGAACATGATTGAAAAGATGGCAGACGCCGGAATACTGAAAACGGTGAAGACCGGTCGCACTTCGTTCTGAAGGTGCGAAATGGCTGAACTGTATATACATGTCTTTCAATGCACATAATCCATCTCAATATATATATTCCAACTCCTGCTAGTATAAAAACTATAGCTTAAGCGAGATAAGTTGAGATAGAGATTAGAGAAGGAATATAGTAATTAGTACTACAGAAACTGTTAGGGACTGTTACAGCTGGCCTTTGACGAGGCTAAGGGCATGTACACGACAGGCAACTAGGCCGAGACCAAAGGGAGCATAGGGACCGCAGCCTCGGGAACAACAGGCTGGGGTTACGTGACTGCTCAGTTGCGCTCAGTTAGGATTAGTATACTCAGTACTGAGCACACTAAGCGCCACTAAGCAGACTAAGTAACTAACGAATATATATACGTAGGTTGGCACTCACCTACATAACACTGTAGTCAACTTCGTTAATACTCTAACCCCTACCTTTAGACTAAGAGTGTTATTCTACTATCACGCCGTTATAAGTAACCGCGTGCCCTTCGCCCTCAGTAGATATACAGTTGTTACTCCTCACAAGTAAACTTACTTAGACCGTATACCGCCTTACATAGAGCGATTTATAATACTTTAACTACCCTCTTAAATAAGTATAACTAAGATATCTAGTAGTAACCGACCTACTTTACTACCTATTAATCGTCCTACTATAGGGAGTCTTAGAAATATATTTACTAATAGCTTAGTTAATATTCGTGACGAAGTGTTACACACGGCCTCGCAGGAGACCGGCCACGAGTCGCCAAGCAGAGACTCGCTACGTTCATTGGACACCTGGAGGGAACACAGGGCGAACCAGGATTGGCTGCGGACCGTCACGTGACAGGCTCTGTCGGCCCTGGGGGCACAGCAACAGAGCGAGCAGAGCGAACAGAGCGTGGTGCAGGACACACGGGTATATATACG